>NW_012151729.1:6357722-6410829 GCF_000956105.1 Propithecus coquereli
AAAAAAAAAAAAGGTGTACATGCATAGTCATAGCAACAGTTTTCATAGCAGCTAAAAAGTAGAAACAACCCACATGTTCATCAACTCATGAATGACTAAACAAAATGTGTTGTGTTCACCCAATGGAATATTATCCAGCCATAAAAAAAGAAGCATTGATACATGCTACACTATGTATGAACCTTGAAAATAATCAAAGCAGAAGAAGCTAGTCACAAATGATCACATGTTATGTGATTTCATCTATGTGAAATTTCAAGAATAAGAACCAGAAAGCAGAAGGGGAATAGGGAGCAACTGCTAATGGGTATGGAGTTTTTTGGGGGGGCGGGGGGAGGTGCAGGGTGATGCAAATGTTCTAAATTTAGATTGCACGATTATGTGATTATACTAAAAAGCACTGAACTGTACACTTTAAGTGAATATATTTTCTGGCATGTGAATTATATCTCAAAGATGTAAAAAAAAAAAAAAATTTGTTTTAAGCACCTAAGATGACTCCAGGTTTTGGTACATACAGTGACACCCAAAGACCACAGGAAATGAGAAACAGATACATAGATCAATGCCAGATGTATAGATGAGACAGGTTCCATGTCAGTCCTTCCATGAGAAATAAACTACAGACACCAGTGACAGCTTTTTCTGCCACCAGGGAGCTACCAGTTGTCTGTTAGCAGCTTACTTACAGTCTGAAGACACCGGCCCTACTTAGACTCTTAGCTTCCTAGCTGGTCCAAACATGTTAGAGTCAGTTGACAAGGATGTGCTGAATTCATCTTGTTTTGCTTTTGTTCTGCAGTTTTTGAAGAGCCGGAAGATCCAAGCAACAGATCGTTTTTCTCTGAAATTATCTCTTCGATTTCGGATGTGAAGTTCAGCCACAGCGGGAGGTATATCATGACCAGGGACTATCTGACTGTTAAAGTGTGGGACCTCAACATGGAAAACCGCCCCATTGAAACTTACCAGGTACAGAACCCCACCCGCCCATACATATATTGAGCACTGCCTCTGACCTTCTAAGTCAGCCTCTGCTTGCAAAAGTTTGCAGTGCAGAAGCGTAAAAGGCAGTACGTAATGATATATTCAATAAAATGGCACAGGCTGGAAATGCCATAAGGGTGCGCATAGACCAGAATTCAATTTAACCCATAGGGACTGAGCATTTCACGTGGAAAGGGATGCTGTAGAGGTGAACGAGCCAAGTGTCCTTTTCTCATGGAGCTCAGGGAGCAGTTGTGCAAGGGATGGTACTCGGTGTCATGGAAGCAAATCACAGGACTGGTTGAAAGTTTTTCTTGAAGAAGTGACCCTCGAGTCTTTATTGCCATCAACTAGTCAGGAAAAGTGTATTTTTAAAACAACAGTAGGTTCAAAGGCCTGAAGTCAAGAGAAATGTGTGTGTTCAGAAACTTTACACCTTGAATATGAAGCACAAAGGCAGAAAGATGAACCTGGAGGTGTAGCCAAGGCTGATCCTGTAGCCCTAGTGAAGCAGAGTAGGGACTATTCTACTTTAGTTAATACTCCGTGAGGGTATTAGCAACAGAGGTGGCCAGACTCTTGATATATTTCCAAGGTAAAAACAATAGGATTTGAGGACAAATGTGATGTAAGAGGACAATAAAGAAGCACCAAGGATCACCCCAGGGTTTTTTTCCAGAGTAACTAGAAAAGCGGAATTGCCAATTTATTTAGACGAGGAAATGGAGAGTTTGGTTTTGGAGCCAAACACAATATCCAAACAGAGGTGGCAGGTAGACAGCACAGTGTGAGTCTGGATAGATATAGCTTAGAGATAGAAATCTGACACTCATGAGTGTTTAGAGGGTATTTAAAGCCATTGGACTGGATGAGATCTTCTAGACGATGAGTATAATTAGAAAAAAGTCTCTGTCAGATACCGTGCCATGGGACCCCAGCGTTTAGAGGTTAAGAATAGAAAGAGTTTGGCAAAAGACGTCGGGGAAAAGTGGCCAGTGAGATATGAGGAAAACTGAGAGGTATGTCCAGGAAGCCAAGTAAAGAAACTGTCTCAAGGAGGAGGAAGTCACCAGCTGCTGTTGCTGAATCCAGTATGAAAGACAAAAATTGGCCACTGCATTTAGTAATGTGGAGATTGTAGGTAGCCCTGATGAAAGAGGAGTAGTGGAGTTGTGTGCATGAATGTCTGCTTGCAGTGGGCTCAAGAGACTGAAGAGAGGATGTGAACATAGTAAGGACTGGCAACTGGTGCAATAAATTTTGTTCTGGATGGTAGCTGGAATGGGATACACGTGAAAGGAAGTTATTACAGCATGTTTTCTGCTGATAGGAATAAGCCAGGAGAGAGAGAGACAATTTAAAGTGCAAAGCCCTCAAAGGAAGTGAGAGGGGATGGAGTCCCTTGCAGAATTGTCCTTAGATGGGAACATGGACCATCCATCTGTCAAAAGAAGGAGAGCAGTGTGCGTGTAGCCACAGATGCAGTAGGTTTGTAACTTTTGTAATGGGACATGTAGGTGTTTTTTTATTGCTTCTAAGAAGCAAGATCATCAGCTGAATGAGAAGGAAGAAAAAGTATAAAATACTCATTTAAGAGAGGGAAATGTTGCAGGGTTGCTCAGGGATCCATTCGAGATTATGTGTTTCTTCCCAGCCACATTCACGTGCTTGGCACAGTTAAGGAAAGAGCAGAAAGTTAGATTTAATCAGTGACAGGGTTTATGCCAAGTGAGTGCAATGGAAAGAAAGAGAAAGGCAAGTTTGCTGAACATCTGTGCTAAGGGAGGGGGGGTTGTAACGAATTACTAAGCACTTGACCTGGAAAGGGATGCCACAGAGGTGAACGAGCCAAATGTGGTCCCTCTCTCATGGAGCTTACCATCTGGTGGAGAACCAGGTGATGACCAAGGAGCTCAGTGTGCACTTGTGCAAGGGATGGTACTTGGAAGCACATCTCAGGACTGGTTGAAAGGTTTTCTTGAAGAAGTGACCCTCAAGTTGAGTCTTCACTGCCATGAACTAGTCAGTTAAACAACAGTATGTTCAAAGGCCTGAAGTCAAGAGGAATGTGTGTGTTCGGAAAGTTTATACCTTGAATATGAAGCACAAAGGCAGAAAGATGAGTCCGGAGGTGTAGCCAAGGCTGATCATGGTAGGTAAGAAGGGAAATCATGAACAGAAGAAAGTAGTTAAGTCAATGGATTTGAGAAATCGGTAGAATCAAGAAACTAATAAAAGACAGGAAGTAGCAACAGCCACACAGGGAGACTTGTTCAACAGGTACAGTTATAGCAATGACAAGGTTCATAATATGACCAAAAAAGCAAAGGACAAAATGCATTGAATATTATGAGATGCAGTAACTGAGAGACTAGAGTATTTAAATGACCAAAAATGATGGCAGGAATAGCGATTGGAGAGAGATGGAGGTGCTAAAATTGCTTCAAGAAATGAGGACTCAGAACTCTCGATGACTGTAAGAAGGATGGGTAGCAAGAAGTTTAGTTCAACGGCATGACTTCAAAGAGGAACAATTGTCTGGTACCCCACAGGGAGTGAGAGCAAAAATCCAGCCACCATTATGTGCCCTCAGGAGAGGCAGTGTCTTCAGGGGAGATCCAAATTTCAGCCAGAGGAAGGAGGAGGAGGAAAAGTTCAGAAAGGAGGGTTGAGGATACTGGAGACTTTGATGAAGGTGCTAGAGGATGGTTTGGAAGCTAGAATTCAAGGCCACATACGTAGTTGAGATAGTTTAGTTTCTCCCATGGTCCAGAGCATTCCCCATATATTTAGAGTATTCCTGTATCATGCCCAGACTTCAGGGCCCAGCTCCACATCACCTGCCCCCACACTGTCACTCACAGCCTTTGGGCAATGGTAGCATGGGTGGTGGTTACAGAGGTGTGGCCTGCTGGAGAGCCTTGACTAGGAAAGAGGAGATTTAGGACAAATGGTGGCAAGAAGAGTCACTATTGTTATTTTAGGGGAAAGCTTTTAGGACAAAGCTTTAGAACACAGCTAGCTAGCTCTGACATGAAGTAATCAGCTGCTGGTAAACTTGGGGTCATCGTTGTAGAACACTAAGAAATAGGAAATGTCATAGCACATGTATTGAAATGAAATATCACAAAATTTTAACTTCAGGTGGTCTGTTGCAAAGCAATTTAGTTAAATTTGTATATTATATCAAAAAACATAAATAAACTGAGTCTCTAGAACACCATTGAAAAAGGTTGTGAGGTCCAGTGGGAAAAAAATTCAATAATCAATGACTAATATCTGCCCTGGGCAAGGAGACAGGTAATGTTCTCACCATGCATTAGCAAATCTCAGCATGTTTCTATGAACCAAAGTCTGTAGACATAAGTATAATTAGCTACGTTCAAGTTTTCCAATAGAACAGGGATTGGCAAACCGCAACTCATAGGCCAGATCCAGCCCCCCATTAGTTGTTGTAAATTAAAACACAGCCATGCATAACCATTTACAGATCACCTATGGCTGCTTTCATGCTACACAGGCAGAGTTGAGTAGTTGTGGCAGAGACCATATGGCCCACAAAGGCTAAAGTATTTACTATCTGGCCCTTTATAGGAAAAGTGTGTCAACTCCTGAAATAGAAGAGCAGAGTTTATGCTTGCTAAGCCTCATGAGCAGGACCATATGACACCAGCCTTCTGCAAGTAAACAATGTGGGAACCACCATGTTGGGAGACTCAGGCTAGTGTCAGGAAGCCCCTACACAAGCTAATAGCAACACGAAACATCAAATAATATGAGTTTTAAGTTTTTTCTTGCTCCATGCCCTAGGTCTGCAGTTCCCAACCCCTGGGGCTGCGGACCAGTACCAGCCCTTGGCTTGTTAGGACCTGGGCCACATGGCAGGAAGTGAGTGTCAGGTGAGCAAGGGAAGCTTCATCTGTATTTACAGCCACTTCCCATTGCTCACCATCCCCCACCTCCTGTCCGTGGAAAAATTGTCTTCCATGAAACTGGTCCCAAAAATGTTGGGGACCAGTTTCTCATGTATATATCTTATTTTCTCCTTTCGTGGAGAAAGGTCCATCTAGTTTGCCTAAGTTTTTTTCCAACAATAGAACATAAATGCAACAGACCTTCATCGTAGATGTTCTGTCACTCAGAGGTGGGCAGGAGCTCCCCAGATCCTTAGGTGCTGTGGAGGAGAAACAGTGGTTCAGACTAGGTTTTCCCTTAAATCCTTCCTGACTTCTGTATTTTGAGAATTACTTACAGAGTTCTCAGCAATGTGGCTCCCACTAACAGGCCCACGCTTCCAAAGCATGCACATTTTGACACACTACTCACCTGAGGTGTTTCTACAAGACAAAATGCCAAAGGTGAACCTTAAGAGATCAGGAAAGGTTCGCATCGAAGAGGGCAGGTGGAGCCAGGCCTTAGCAAGCACTGCCCTGCTGATGAGCCTTTCCCCCTCTGCCCCCTAGAGTAGGCCAGTGCTTTCATTTACAGCAGGGACACCTTTATTAGGACAGGACACAAGCCTCACCCTTGTGTCCCCCATATGCATCTAACAATGCTCCAAGCCCTGCTATAGATGGATTCCCTTGTTACCAAAGCACTGAAGCCATTACCCTGGCAAGGCCTGGAACTGTTTGGGAGCAAGAGAGTAAAGGTGGGGGAAATTAATTTGCAGTTAGAAAAACTTACACACTGTCCAAATAATGCGGCTTTTCATAATGCCCAAAACATCCAATGGAACATAGGCTGAATCTGACCTCATTCCTCTGCCTAGTGCTAAGCACACTACTAAACCTCCGAGCTCAGCACCCAAGAGAACTCTGGGGGTCAAGGGAGGAGCCCAAGTTGTTGGGGGGAAGGTGATTGAACCATCACTCCTAATCTAAACAAAGTCAGACAGCACCCTTGGTAGCATCCCTCTGCCTCCACCCAATTCTGTCTCCCTCTCTCTTCGCCTCACTTGAGTTCATCATCACAGCTCCTGTCCAGGACTGAGACCCTGAGTGAGGTGAGGCTGGAGGACAGAGCAAGCGGGAGGCAGATTGCTGGCGTGGCTCAGAGTGTGCACTGCAGAACCCAAATACTTTCCTGTGGTACCTGGGACAAATGAACCCAGTTCACTACTCTCTGGACCTTGTTCATCCATCTATTTGGTATCTACGCCTGAGTTGCTGAATGTCACTGGAGAAAAAATACCCAACCAATCTTATTTGAAATACATCTCCAACAACTTCGAATGTGCCCCAGTCCCTTCCAGCAATCCTACAGTTTCCCAACCATCCTCCCCACCCAACTCTCAGTTGACAACAGTGCTACGTCTTTCACTGGGGAAGAGAAACAGGAGAGACATACTCCAGGGCTGCACTTTCTGCCTGGGTCTACTCAACTGCTCTACTTGCAGGTACATCTCCACATCATTGTACCCAAAGATGCTCATGGACCTCCAGTCTTCCACTCACCAGGAGAAAGATCAGGAAGCAATCTTTCTTTGACTCCTGTTTTTCTCTTCCACACTTCAGAGTTGATCCAAGTCCTATCCATTCCCCCTCCAAACAAGAGGAGGATCTGACCACTCCCCACCGCTGCTCTTGCCCTGGTCCAAGCCCTCATCGCTCACCCAGGTTACAACCGGTCTCCCGGCCTTTGTCCTTGTGCCCCTTACAATCTACTGCAACACAGTAGCCTCAGTGGTTGTGTCTGGGAGGTCTCTTCTCCTTACCCAGAATAAGGGCCATGTGAACTGGTCATCTGCTCCCTTGCCACCCCTCCGCCACACTCCCTCCAGAATTTCTGCCTCTGGGCCTTTGCATTTGCTGTTTCCTATGCCTGGAAACCCTTTCGCCCAGATATCACCGTGGCTCATTCATTTCCTATCGGCTTCTGCTCCAGTGCTACCTTATCAGGGGAAGCCTGACTACTCACCTGCGTAAAATGTTACCCCCCAGATCTACCCATCTCTTTTTCCATACTTTTTTGTTCTCTAATTATATCACCATCTAAACGTCTTATATATTTACTTGGTTATATAGTCTCTCCCCTGACACTGGGATGAACACCACAAGGGTGTCTGGTTCACTGCTTTATCTCAGCGCATCGCAGGCATTCAATAAACATTTGTTGAATAGAAGATTAGACATTGTCCTCTGATGCCTATGAGCAAACCCACTTAGAAAATGGGAACCTACCATTCATTGGGCCCTACTGTATGTCACTGTCTATACAAGCAAGTTTGTTTAATCCACACCGCCCATCCTAATGTCCCGCATCTAGAAAGGGCCAAACCTGGACTCAGATACACATCTGATTCGAGACATGGATACACAGAAGAATTAACAGCTTACAGCCCAAGAGGAGGTGTTTGCAGAAAAAATTACTGTTTAAAATAATATCTGACCTTCTCAATGTGCTTCCTCCCCAGGTTCATGACTACCTCCGCAGCAAGTTGTGCTCGCTCTATGAAAATGACTGCATTTTTGATAAATTCGAGTGCGTGTGGAATGGGTCAGACAGGTAAGAAAGGCTCTGTGGCTGAGGAACCTTCCAAAGGAGGACACTTGCCTTGAGGAGACTCTGGGCAATTTATCCTAAGTGGAGTACAGCCAAAGGGAGATCAAAATCGGGCCCCAAGGCCTGGCCAGGATGCATTGTATGTGTTGCTAATGACCCTTGAGGTCAGGTGTGGGAATAAGGGAAGGATGTGGTGAGAGCCTTGCATCCTGTTTCAGGACTGGCACAGGTGACAATTGGATGTCAATAAGAAAGTCTTACCTTTTACACACAGACATCCCCAGCACTAGGTCAGCATGCCTAAACGAAGATCAATAATAATCTACCAGCAAATTCCAGCCTGAACAGTTCACATTACTGCAAAGTGGGCTTTCCAGGTCAGAAGTTTTCCCTTGAAGCTGCTAGTGTAGACCTGGCCAAAAGCCCCGGCAAGTCAATAACCGAAATGGAAGCCAACCTCATTTATCACATCCCCTCGAAGTGATTTATTACTATTTTAAGGCCTTTGATTTCAACAATACTTCATATTACCTCCCAATAGTTCACTTTTAGTTTGACAAATACAGATGAATGATTCTCCGACTTCCATGAGAACTAAATGCAGGCTACCAGGGGCTGGTTTTGTTCCTTGATGAAGGTGGCACCAATAATGGTGTTTGGAAGCATGGACACTCTGTTATGGCGGGACACTCAGAGTCGAGCTTTTAGTGAGCACGAACTGCCCCTCTCTATTTTTTGGCTTTCTTTGCCACCTTAGCAGGCCTGGAAGGAGTTACCATGTGGCAGAGGACCCAGGTCCCACTGTCTAGTTGGTATCGGACAGACAGCAAATCAACTGTGACATAGGAATAAAATTCCCCAAGGGAAGAAGTAGTCAGCCCTATCATTATATTCTTTATGTATAGACATAATTTATTGTTTATGAGTAGTAGATATTATCATTATCATTTACATATTACTCCAGTTTCCCCTCTATCTTAGTCTGAATTCAAAAGCTCTACTTAGGCACCTACTATGCTATTATGTACCAGGCACCTTCACACACATTATTTTATTTAATCCCAACCACAGTCCAACAAGGTTGTTTTCATCATCCTCGTTTTACAGCTGAGGAAACTGAGGCTTAATGAGGGAAAGTAACCTGCCCAACCTCAAAGTAGTAAGTAGTAGAGACGGAAGTTTTGAGTTTGAATCCTAAGATTAACATTCTTTCCATAACATCACAGCGGGGAACCTTTTTTTTTGGAAAAAAATTTCAACCTTATCTAAACCAAAAACAAAAGACTTTCTCTAATTTGTTTAAAAATCAGTGGGGTCAGGATGGGGGAAGTGAACATCGATGCCTTGTGGCTAAATGATTTTGCCCGGGAGTCAGGCACATGAGGCTCGAGGCCAGGCTTTGCCACTTACTAGCAATGTGACACTGTGCAAATCACTTACTTCCCCTCTGCAAATCCCTTTTATGGGATAAGAGAAGTCGAAATGAGATTGTGAAGGTAATCCCTCAGCACTTGGAGATCCACCTCACTCAAGGGCTCTCTCTCCCCCTCAGCCTGTCACCATGTCTGAAATGTCCCCATTAAAGATTCAGTACCTTTCTTCTAGACAGCATTAGGCATTCACTACTCTCCTAATCAATTGAAGAGACCCCTGAGAATGGATAAGTCCTATAAAAATGTAGAAATCACCTGTCTATTTACTACCAAATCTTTTTATTTCACCATCCCGAATCCTTTTAAAATTTGAATTCGCTTACTCTCTTCCTAAGTAAGACCATGATGACATCCATTTTGTAGATAAGTTTTCTGAAAAGGCTGAATTCAGAGCTGGTTCTCAGAAGGGGAGAGGACACGCCACGCGTCAGTGCACTGCATCTCCTGCCACCCTGATGCCATGAAGCCTTCGAGCTCCCCAGGCAGCCATGCTTTAACTACTTACGACTGTTTTCAAACGTGTTCCTACTTTCACAACCTAATTCTAGTCACAATCCTGATGGGAGGGAGGGAAGGCTGGGATCATGAATACCACTGGACTCACTCACTGAGCCAAAGAACCAAAAGCAAGCAACAAGGAGAGTTATCATCAGCTTTCACTTCCAAGCCCAGCCAAAGAGCTTGTTGCTCTTAGTAATTCAGGAGGAAGTCAACAATCGCACGGAAGAGCCTGTTTTAGTTTTTTGCTTATTATTTTTAACAAAGCTTGTGGTGTCATTTGCTCCAGAAAGACACAGTTGGGGTATGTTACTGCCTTCCTCCAAAACACTCTCTCTTTCCTCTCTCCCTGGCAGTGTCATCATGACGGGCTCCTACAATAACTTCTTCAGGATGTTTGACCGAAACACCAAGCGTGATGTGACCCTGGAGGCCTCGAGGGAAAACAGCAAACCCCGGGCTATCCTCAAACCCCGAAAAGTGTGCGTGGGGGGCAAGCGGAGAAAAGACGAGATCAGTGTCGACAGCCTGGACTTTAGCAAAAAGATCTTGCATACAGCTTGGCACCCTTCAGAAAATATTATAGCAGTGGCGGCTACAAATAACCTATATATATTCCAGGACAAGGTTAACTAGGTGGACAAGTTGTTACTTAATAATCTCACATACTGAATACTAGTCAAACAAGTTTTTAAATGTTTCTTTGGGTCTTCATTTAATTTCCCTATGCAGAAAACAATTGGAATAGAATTAAAAGGAGTCCAACTTTCCCAACTCCCCAGTTCTAAGAAACTTTTGTCAAATCCAATAGGGTGGGGACACTTCTGTTTAGAATTGAGAGCTGCCAGCTAACAGTAATACTTCCATAGGTGACTTGAATTTCTGATGCTTTTATTACCCAGTTTTCTCTGGTGGGTCCAGTGTTTTGTTCCTAGGTGTCTGCTGCGATAAAATGAGGTTGTCTGTAGTATTTAAGGAGAAAAGAAATAAGTTTTTTTTTTAATTAAGCAATTCCATTTGATTGAAAAAAAAAACAACAAAAAATAAACACCATTCACTCTTAGAGAAATTCTTCTTGTTTTGTGAAAAAGCAGAACTAGTTAGTATCTTCCTTTTTCTTTTCGCCAATTTCATTTAAACCAAAGATTTATTTCACGAAGCTGAGCAGAGGAGGCAGAGTGACAAGGGAAGGGCACATCGACCCTGCCAGACTCTCCTTTTGTCAGCTCCATAGAAACAGCCTGAGAATTTGGCTAGGCAGTGTCATGAATGCTTCGGAGGACTTAAAGAGAACACTTTCTACACAGCACTGCTCAGAGGTAGCTTGGCAAGGCCATGCAGGGCCAGATGCCATCTGCAGCTCTGTTACTCTTGCTTCTTGCCCCTTTTAAATGGCTCCATAGATTCTTCTACTTACATGTCCATTGGCTTTTTCTCTTCAACCTTTTCCAGCTTATTTATTCTATTGACTTCTAAAGGCCAAGTCATTATCCGGCCAAGTTCTACATGAAGCAGTGAGTTGGAAGTCGTGGCACCACCCCTGGCTCCCTGAGAAAGCCTGGTCTGTTCTATCTGGGGGTATCTCCTGAGTAACTCCCTCCCCTCCTCCTGGTTTTGGTAACCAAACTTAACAATTCATCAGTCGCCATTATACCGAGAACAAAAATGGCCGATAAAAATGCTGATTTATAAAGTCTAATCGAGCACTTCTACCCCACCCCAAACTCACCCCATCTGGAAAAATAGACCAGAGGGCTCTCTTCCTACAAAACTGAACTATGGGAGAATCAAACTGGGGCATCAGAGTGAATGAAGTTCACTGGAAACTGTGGAGGCTGGTTCATCCTTTTCCCCAGTTGAGGATTCAGACTTACGATGTGTGGAGAGCCACCTCCAGAAGGTTTCCCATGGCACACCATGCATGCAAAGGATTTATAAATTTAGAGAGTAGGTAGGTGGTGCCCAGAAAGCCAGGTCTGGGTTAATGTCTCTGTGTCTGTCTGGATGACTCATTTTTCCTAACATCCATTTAGTGAAGGGGAAACGGCTTGAGATGAGACTTTTTCATTGAAAGAGAAATTTTCTTTCAGTTTTTGGATTTATTTGAAGTCCCAACTTGCAAGTGTAATTTACTTCAAAAGAGAGAAAAATAGTGAAGTAATCCTCTCAATTCTGAGCTACTATCCATTTAGTAACAGCTTTTTGACAAGAAAATAACCATCACCTTAAGTAAAAACAATTTTGTAAGATGCAGCCCGATTCCACAAACATTAAAATTTGAAAAAGTACTTCTCGAAATCGATGGAGCAGAGGGATGATGGTGGGACTTTCTCAGTGCTTTTCATTTTCCCTGCAAGGAAAGCCTGTCCTCGGGCACCTCAAGTAAAGTGGCCCGGGGGGCTCTCTCTGGGCAGGATTTCTGGCCTAACTGGGACCGTGTTCTTGGAGGAGACCTGAGAGAGTCAGAAACTTCTCCAAACCATGCAGAATTGTGATCTGGTAGAAGGACACTGGGTTACGGCCCTGCATTCACCATCAACTTCCTCTATGGCCTTTTCCCAAACTTAAGCATCAACCCACCCTGTACTATTACTCATTTAAAATTTGTCATCTTAAAAAAAAAAAAGACTTGGCTTCTTCCAAAGAAATAATAGTCATAAAATTTCAGTTCTGATGTGCCCATTGTTTTCTTCTAACATTAATCACATAGCTATTAGTATAACATGTACCCACGCACCACCTAAAATCATTCTGTGAATCACCAGGAGCATGTTTATCAAACTGTGGGACCCTGAGTAACTAATACAGGAACATTTATGTCTTTGGAGGCATCAGAGAGGCTTGACAGCTCTTCACATACTGGAGTCAATGGTGCTGCCCAGAACACACACGTGAGCAATTCTGATCATGGTGGAAGGGGCTCACAGGCCCCTTCAGTCTATCTGTGGACTCCAAATAAAAGCCCCTGCACTCATCCGACACCCACAGTACATAGAGGCACAACCTGGGATATGAGGGATGGAGGGAGGGGGCTTTGCCAGAGAGGTAGGAGCAGAGGGCAGCCATCCTCTCCTCCCTCCCATACGAAGGATGCATCAGAGCAAACATCCAAGACTTCTAGACAGGAGCAGGAAGGGAAGGCCCCCAAGATTGGCATTGGGGAGCAATACCTACCCCCACATTTCAGCATCACCTGCTCTTTACCATGTGCTGAACTAGGCATTTCATTTCTGGGATCTCCTTCAGCCCCAGTACTGGTTATATCCCTTAGTGGCACACAGCAGTCTCTTTTCCAGGTGACACCAAAAGCCACTTGAAAGCTGATTGCTCCAGCTTGCAACAGTGTGTTCGATTCTTAGGACCCTGCGCTACTTTATACGGTAAGGCCTGCTGCGTGATAAGAGCCGTCAGGTTACAACTAGAGGATGTCAGTTAAATGAAGGAAAATAGGAGTCACGCCTTCCTAGGCTTTTATTAAAGTCATTCTCAGCTACTCCTGACATTTAGAAACAAGCAATTCAGAAAGCTGAATTTTGGTAGATATCCATGCTTTTTTATCAGGAGGAGGAAGATGAGTTAGAAGAAATGAAGAAGGAAGACAGGAGCCAGCATCAAGTAGTAGAACATACACGGGTAGGTGGGCAGTAGGAATCAAGTTGCTTCTGAAATTTTTTTTTTTTTTTTTTTTTGAGACAGAGTCTCACTGTGTTGCCCGGGCTAGAGTGCCGTGGCGTCAGCCTAGCTCACAGCAACCTCGAACTCCTGGGCTCAAGCAATCCTTCTGCCTCAGCCTCCCGCGTAGCTGGGACTATAGGCATGCACCACCATGCCCGGCTAATTTTTTCTATGTATTTTTAGTTGTCCAATTAATTTCTTTCTATTTTTAGTAGAGACGGGGTCTCGCTCTTGCTCAGGCTGGTTTCGAACTCCTGAACTCAAACAATCCGCCCGCCTCGGCCTCCCAGAGAGCTAGGATTACAGGCATGAGCCACCGCACCTGGCCCGAAATTCTTAAAGTTTGGCTCCTTCCTTCACTCTTCTATTGGGAAAAAAATGCATCTTTAAATCCCCTATTGGTCTTGTAATTAATTCAACATACCAAGGTGTACTGGGCAACCAGCCTGTGTGAGGCAGAACTGCAGGTGGAACAAGATAAAGCTAAAATTCTTTTAGCTCAGCGGCCTGATGAAATGATTCAGCTGTCTCCGGTTAATTTCTTTTGAACATCAGGGCATTACAATAAAAGGTAGACCCTCATACGCCCAATCACTGAGGACTTGGGAGACCACGATCTCCCTTCCAGACTGCAGAGAAACTGCCTAAAGCTTCCCTCCCACCACCACCTCAGCCCCATTCTTTTTTCAGTCCTTCCACTGTCTGCCTACAGGGCTCAAGAAAGTCTTGCTCAGCCTAATAACCAAGATTTGGGGGTGACACTGTAGTCCACAGCCTGAACGAGGGAACCCTTCCTAATCTGTCCTCTTCCATTATGGACGTGTAGATGAAGCTGGTGTGCTTTAAACAATACCCCCAAAGACAGAAACCCCCTGACACAGTCTACAGCTGCACCACCCTCAACATGCCTGACTGCATCTGATCTCAGAAGCTAAGCAGGGTCACGCCTGGTTAGTACTTGGATAGGAGAAATGCCCTGACACACCCCTGGGAAACAGTCACACTGCAACCTGATTTCTTGTGCATCCATCATGCCTGAACCCGCCTCTTCCCCGTGTACTTCAAAGTCAACACTCAAGGACTGCTTTCCGTGGCAGCAGCTCACCTGGCCAATGGGAAGAGCGTGGGTGTAGGAGACAGGAAACACGGATCCTGTTCCTAGCTCCACTGCTAAGTGACTGCGAAACTTGGGCTAGCCGCTCGGGGGCTGTGTCAGTCTCATTGTCTGTAAAATGGTCAGAAATCCATCTGTCCCAGCTCACAGAATCATGGTGAGGAAGACAAGAAATGCATTTACATATATCTGCTTTGATAACTTTAAAGCACCTTAAAATAGTAACAGCAACACTGACCGATGGCATCCTAGTGCTTTCCATACATCTCACCTGTCTCCCCGCTTCAGCCCATGACAACAAATGAGGAAATAGACACTAGTTGTCCATCTACCCAAGGACACATGGCCAGAAAGAGAAGGAACCTGGACTCGAACTCACAGCATCTGACTCTAAAGCCAGAGCTGTGAAAATACTGGATCAAACACACAATAATAGCTAACATTTATAGAGCAATTTTGGCCAGGATTTGTTCTGCAAATTTCGCATGTTTATTTATTAACCCAAAACTCTATTAATAGATGCAGATACTGTTATTGTTCCCATTTTACTTTTAAGGAAACAGAGGGGGTGATTTGAGTCAGTCTACACAGCTTATAAGTGACAGAGCCAGGCAGTTTGGTCAAAGTTCTTATCTACTAGCCCTATCTCACATTTGTGTGTGTGTGTGTGTGTGTGTGTGTGTGTGTGTGTGTGTGTGTGTAGATGGAAGTCACTGATTAGAAAACACATCCCAGTAATGACCCATAAGTTCAATGAATTGAACATTCATTCGTTGGTTACCTAGGATATGTCAGGCAGCCGGGTGCTAGGCAAGGGGTTGGAGTTACTGAGATGTCTAAGGTACTGCCCACCAAGAGATGACAGTCACACAGGAATGACGTGTATGTTGTCAATATATTTATAACACAATGAGGTAAGTACAAGGTGCAGAAATAGTGCAGAGGAGGAAAAGACTAATCAATGAATGATAAGAAAATGTTTCTCAGAATAAGTGACATCTAAACAGAGGGTTTTTTTCCTATTTCTTTTTTTCTTATTTCAAAATATTAAGAGGTTACATGGATACACTCTATAATGCTGAAGTCAGGGCTTCAGTGTGCCCGCCACAGGACAGCATTCATTGTACCCAGTAGGTAAGTTTTTAGCGGTTCACTCAACAGACAAAGCAAGAGACAGCATTTCCAATAGACAGAACGCCACCTGCGAGAAACGGAAGCAAAACGGGTATGGCATGGAAGGGAAGCCAATGTTTCTCTCCCCCTATTGGAAACACATTTCGAATTTGCCAGAACTAGCCTACCCCTTCTTTCTTTTGTTCATCCAGTAACAAATATTTATTAAGCCCACATATCCAAGCACTACTCCTGCTTTTAAATGTAAAGTAGATAGAAAGAATAAAAGGAAACCAGTATTTCCCGGACAGTTATGTGACAGGCATTGGGCTAGGCACTGTTTAAATCATTGCAATCACCTGACGGGTAGAGGCATGATTCCGTTTATATAGCTGAGAAACAGACTCAAAAGGGTTAAGTGACACAGCCAGCAGCTTCATCTAGATCAGTCCTGTTCCCGATCCTGTACTTCCATCAGCGACTGGCAATGCAGAGATACACTGGCTTGTCTGCTTCAGTAGCGAGGGTGCTCAACCCAGCATCTCCCCGTGACCAAACAGTGCCTGACAGCTGACTAGGAACACAAATTTGGTCTGTCACCAAAGCAGAGAGTGAAGTCAATTGGTTCACAGAGGTCTCCAACTCCCGACCCTGACCTTATTATGACTGATTAATCACCTCCCAATTTAGATATTTTATGGCCCGTTGCTTAAACTGCTGGTGGCAGAACCGACGTGATCCACCATCTCTGCCGATCCCTGTCTCGGCCGCGATCAGAACAATGATCACTGTTGGGCCAGAAGCAGGGGCTCAGCGACTGCCAAGCCAGGTCCCAGTCCGCTCCCAGCTGCCCCACCCCTGCTCCCCAGTCCCCGAAAAGTCAACCTTGGTTCTCTTGGGTGGACAGTGCCCCCCAAACCCTCCCTGTTCACCCATCTCAGCACTCTCAGTTGCCATCCCAGTCATTTTTGCTGGTGCATTTCCTTATGTGGGAGTGGAAAGGCCGTATCTCCAGAATTCATCCTTATGCAGAAACTCAGAGACCACAGGGACCAGCCACAGTGCTGGCATTCTTGCTCTGGCTGGGTAGTGATGTGCTCCCTTACAACCAGAACAAGAACTTCTTGTGGGGGTCAAGGTGGACCCCAGGGAGGCTGGAGTAGAAGTGAGGGAGGGAGGCTGCTTCATTGGCAAAAAGAAAAGTACCATTTTGGCATTCTAACCAGCCACTTAGTTGGGTGAATTTCATTCATTTACTAAATGTTTAATGATCAATCATGTACTGCCTGCCAAACCCTCTGCCAGGAGGGTCTGTGGAAGCAGCAACAACAGCCCCGTCTTCATACAGCTTACAGCGTAGTGGGGGGTACAGCCAAACTCATAGGCACTAGTGGCCCAGGGCTCTGAGCCCACCTACCCACCCCACTTAAAAGCCCAGCAACTCTAGACAAGTGACTTAACTTCTCTGCATCTCAATTCCCTTATTGACAAAATAAGGATAAGAATGACACCTGGCTCACAAAAATCACTGTGAAGACTGAATGATTTAATACACGCAAAACTCTTAGAAGGGTGCCTGGCGTTGAGAATGTACTCAATGCACGTGTACATTGCGATGGCTCTGCCGGTGCCGTACACGGCATGACGTGCTCTATGGTGGGCACGTCAGGGTGCCGGGAGCGCACAGAGCACCATTTCATCCAGACGGGAAGCCCCCAGAGGAGCTGATTCTTAAGCTAAAACCTGAAAGATCAGTAGGGAGTGACTCATCCAGGGAAAGAGAAAGGACAAGAGCATCCCAGGTATTGGGATAGGACACGTGAAAGCAGAACAGCAGGTGGTGCATTTAAGGAATTGGCTACATTCCAGAATCACTGACTAGCCCAAAGCAGGAAGGCAGACCAAAAGAAGTAAGAGGATATGGTAGATAGAGGGACACTAATGCATGATTCAGAAAATAATAATGCATGGACTTAGGTTCACACATCAGGGGCTTCTCCAATAGCTATAAGCCACTCAACTGAGGAACTATGGTTTCCATATCTTGGCGAATATTTATAGTCCAGCCACAGAGGGTACGTTGATAAACTCAGCTTACATGTCATCTCTTCAGAAATGCCTGCCTCGACCTCCCTTAGTTTCATAAGGACCGAGGCACTGTTTAGTCCACTCCTGTATCCCCAGAACATAAAGCAGTGCCTGGCTCTTAGTAGGTACTCAAAAGATATTTGTTGAATGAACGAACAATTAAATGAGGAAGTCATACATAGCCCTCGCCCATGGGAAGCTTCCAAGATGAGCAGTGTGCTATGGGGACTTTGAGTTCAGGAGAAGCCAGAGAAGAACAGCATCACAGGACTGCTCAGAAGAGTCAGGGAATTAAAAAAAAAAAACAAACACTGAGAGCCAGTTAGCCAAGATGGGTTAAGAGCAAGCCACCGAGCTCAGATTGCAGCGTTAGTTAATAGAGCACACGTGTCCCTGCCTGATGCATTACCCTCCCAGAGTAGTTAGCCTTCTGGGACCCCGCAAAGCATGCAGAAAGGCTGACAGCTTACAATCAATACCATGTGCGCTGATGCGGGGAGCAACATTATCACATCCAAGATATTACCCCCACATCTCGGCTGCAGCACTAAATATTCCCCATAACAAGGCAAAGGGAAGTGACAAGAGCTATTATTCTCAACCCTCCCACTTGGAAACAAGAGGTGAGACAAACCTTCCCCTGGATGTTCTTAGGAGAAGGCAAGCCAGTTCCCCAAAGAAATCTCTCAGAGCTGAGCACACGCCTAATACGACAAGACAGGGATGGGAGAAGATTGGCGTTTTCATTTGCCTGGGTGTCCACAATACAGGAGGGGAAGCTCTGTGGGTGGCTGAGAAGTACGACAATAAATTGGAGGGGAATAGATGAATGGGTCAGCGGGGCTGTGTGCGGAGGGAATGCTGGATTTTGTTCTGTATGCCTAAGTCACTCCAATAAAAAGGAACTTGACTTCCCCCAGTGTGGCTTTCTTATGTCAGCTTCTCTGATGGCAGCATAATTGAAAGTCATATTTCATCTAGGCCATTGGTTCCCAACTGCAAATGCAGGTGGCATATGAACAGTCAGCCTGAATCTGTCAAAGAGACCAACAGCAAACAATTACAGAGGCATGTTAAACACAATTTATTTCTCAGTGAAGGAAAGTAGAGCTGGTCCTATTACATACTGACTACCACACGGAGCTGATATCGAATACGCCGTGGGATGGTTCTTCAGCCAGGGAGAGGACTCTAGCAGGAAGAAGGCGGGGGGTGGGAGGCCAGGGTTGTTTTCTTAATTCAATGGTGTATTTATTTCACGGCAAGCTCCATTTTTCAACCCCTCATTTCCTCTCTGACAAGAAGAGGGACATAGCTCCTATTTTTCATATCCTTTTTGAAAAGGCAGAAAGGTTAACTAGGTATATTTGCGATGTTTCTTGATGAAAGGATCAGCTGAAACTCAAGAATGAGCATATTCATCGAAGATGGGACAGATGGCACAGAAACCAAGAAAGTCTCTATCATGCAACAAGGAAGTTCAGTTCAAAAAGCCGATTTTTTTCAAAGGACAGAACGTGGCTCAAAGCAGCTCTTTGCTTGGACCAGCACGGGGATAATTAACTGACTGCACCAGTCTCGGACGAGTCCCACTGCGTCCCGAGAGAGACTTTGGGGAGACTCTTGCGAGAACAGGGATTATAGCTTTTCCTTTCTCTAGCATTAGTCAAATTCTTCTTAACATGATGTCGCACACACGCAAAGCCTCAATGCCCTACTAATAAATTCTGCTTTCTCAGAGAATCATCTCTGAATTCATTATCCTTCCTGTAGGATGGAGGATGCTTCCCAGCTGTTTAAGGAGACAACCTGGAAACAAAGGTTGTAAATTTTTTTATTGTATTTTACGTCGGGACTGGGGATCCGTTTACAAATTAAAGCTCCACTGGCTTGGTCGATAATAAGGTTATATGACTCCACATAAGACTGTAATGACTTCCTTTTTTACCTGCTCGTTATTCTACAACTGTCCAGGTGGTGAGCAGTAATTGAACATTATTGCTTTTGGAGATATTTCAACTTACCCAGGCACTTGCACGACCAGAAAGATGGTAGCAACTTCCCAAGGTTACATGGAGTGTTACTCCAAGGCCGGTAATAGAAAGCACATCTTTTGAACCTCTAAGTCATTTTTATTTCATTGTTACTGTTATTGTTGTTGCTTGTTTTTCCATGTGCCTAAAAGCAATAGGTCATCTCAAACCTAGGATGAAGTCCTTGATGAGAAGTTTTAATTCCTACCCTGTAGCATTCAGCATTTCTGCCTGGGGTTCCATTCAAAGACGGTTCTGCAAGTGGCACTGGGGGAAATGTCTCGTGCCAAGACTCACTGACATCCACATTGGCACAGGTTCTCACAGGTGGGCCCTCTGCATTTATCCACCACATTAAATCTCATTTACCCACAAGATTAAAGGCTATCAATTATTTTGCCTTCCTATAGATCACTTCACCAATTATTCCGTACCTGATCATGTATGTGTCACAGAGTAAGCTACAGAGACAAACAAGGCCCAGCCCCTGTCCTTAAGGAATGCAGTCTAGTAGGAAATGTCATTCCAAACAGATAATTTAAATGCAACATGGTAAATGCAATAGCAGAGAGATGCATAGACCATTGCAGGTATATAGAGTTGGAACACCCAGTCTCCTGGAGGAGATGAAAGTGATTTAAATCCTCAAGGTTGACAGGGGCCAACCAAGTGAGAACAAACATGAGCAACAGCACATGTTTGAGAAGCACCATCTCTTTCTGAGTAGCAGAAGCAGTTTGATTTTGCTGAAAGGAAAGACTCTTGGCTAAGGCTGGCTCGAGTGCTGGTGAGGGAGCAGGGCCAGGGTTGCAGAGGGCCATTTAGGGAGCTTAGACTTCTCTCAGCAGACTGTGGAGTGCTGCTGGAAGATTTTAAGGGGCGAATTGACATCCTTGGAATCACATTTTTGAAGATCACTCTGGCAACTCTGTAAATGATGCATGTGAAGTGGACAAGACTGAAGGCAGGGAGCCTACTCAGGCAGCTGTTGAAGTGGTCCCGGAGAGAGGCAATAAGGGCCTGACCTAGGGATAGGGAAAATACCGAAGAGGTAAAATCAATATAACTTACAGAGTGATTTGATGAGAGCTAAGAAAGAAAGAGAAGCCAGTAAAGATTCCTAGGTTGACAGCTAAGATGATAAGCAAAGGTACAAACAGAGATGGAAAAGAAGGAAACAGGAGTAGGTTTCAAGGGGGAGGAAAAGAGGACAAGGAGCCTAATTTGGAACGTGTCCTATTTGAGGAGAGAGATCTCCAGCCAGCATTGAGATACAAAGATCTACCTCTGAGATGTCACTGGATGTGACAGAGAGTCAGTCATCAGTGTGTAGTGGCCGTTGAGGAGGGGATGAGGCAGGGAGAATGCAGAGCGAGGGTATGTCAGTTGAGGAGAGGACTCCAGGGAGTACTGCGCTAAGGAGCGTCAGAGGTGCAATAACCATCAGCAATGGAGCTAAGGGAATAGAGCTCCCCCTTTGAAAAATAAATAGTTCCTACAAATTATATTTAAAGAAAAAAAACCAGAAACCCACTAGAAAAGTAAGTACGGGATTTGAAGGTATCACAAAAGAATATACTGAAGAAGGCAATGATCATAAGAAATGTGTCTACTTAGTAATGGGGAAAATGCAAATAGTGCTATATAGCCACAAAATGAATGAGATTAGGACACTGACAAAAGTTAGCAAAATATGCTACCACTAGAACTTTCATATACTGCTGGCGAGATGATAAATCCGCCATTTTGGAAAATTGTATGTCATTATCTGCTAATAGCAGAGACACTCATACACTATGACCCAGTAATAAATACATAAATATATATAATATAAAATATGGCAGTACATATAATAGGGTTATACCCTATAACCCAGTGCTAAGTACATATCCAACAAATTCATGTACGTGTACACCAGAAGACAAATACACAGCAATACTATTCATAAATGCTAAAATCAGAAAATAACACAGATGACCATGAATAGTATAACAAAACATGTTCTTCCCACAATATGGAATACTATCAATGAAAATGAATGAACTACAACTTGACAGCAACCTGATGGATCTTACAAATATGAGGTTAAAAAAAAGAAACCAGACAAAGGAATATATGCATTATGATTACAATTACATAAACTTCTAAAACTATAGTGTTTAGAGATGCATACTTAGGTGATAAAACTATAAAGAAAAGCAAAGAAATGGTTACTGTAGAGTTAAGGACAGTGGCTGTCTGGAGGGGAAAGAAGGGAATATGACCAGGAGGAAGCATTCAGAGGGCTTCCGAGAGGCTGACATACACCAATTTATCATGTTAGAGGGGTTTTCCTTTATAGTAATTCATTAAACTCTATATTTGTTCTATGTAATTGCGATACTTGTATTATATCTTATACCTAAAAAAATTTTTTTAGAGTCTGACAGAAGGACTCTGAGTTAGGGTGTCAGGGAAAACAGCCCCAAATGCACATCGAGAGCCCTGGAGGGCATCACTGCATCACAACCCAGGATGGTATGTTAATAATGGTGACTGTGAGTCATCAAGGAAATATTAAATTAGTTCTATATTTGCAGCTGGACAACACAATGAAGCAGGAAACACATACATAACAGGATAAAGGAAAGTTATGAAGGTTGTAGCCGAAAGAGAACCAGTGGTCAAGCTAGGAGTTGGGTGTAGGTTCACCTTCTTTCCTTTCAGAGTTCTTCCTCATTCTCCCACTTTCAATGATCTTTTACTTGACAGTCCCCAGAAACAATTGCACCCAGCTTCTTGTGAGAGGTCGGGATGGAGACATAGCTTTCTCGTATTATCCATCTGGGCACGTTACTGAAATATTTCCATCCAATATTTCTATTTACATCAAATATTTCCATTCACCACATTAAATGGGAAAATGCACTAAACAGGACATTATTAATACAGCCAACATTTGTTTCCACTACCAGAGTTCCGCCCTCTTTCTTACAGTAAACTCTCTAGAAGTTTTCTTAGGGTGGACTGCTCCTTCCCGACCTCAAGCCATGTACCTTGAATGAAGCTGACCTCACTCCTAGCTCCACGGATGGAGGAGGTGACCTGGGAACTTCAGAGAAGGCCTAAATCAGGCCAATCTGGGCAAGCAAGACTCAATCTAGGGCTTCATTTCAGCAATCAGGGAATCTGATTTGCTCTTTCTTGATGAATATGAACAAAAAAAGACTAGGTACTAGAGCAGCTGCAGCCATCTTGCCACCATATGAAGCCTAAAAATGGTAGAATCCAATACATTAAATAGCATAGTGGCTTAGCACAGGGGCCAGTGAATCCTTCCCATCAAGAGCACAATAGTAAATATTTTAAGCTTTTCAGGCCATACAGTCTCTGTTGTAACTACCCAACTCTCTCACCATAGTGTGAAAGCATCTATTGATAATATATACGTAAATGAGTGTGTTTCCGTTCCAATAAAATAAATGTATTTTTTTAAAATAAATTTTACAAAAATGGGCAGGGGCAGGATTTGGCACATAGTCCCTAGTTTGCCAAGCCCTGGTTTAGAACATGGGTTCTGGAAACAGAGGACATGGATTCTAATCATGAGCCCATCACTTGCACTGGCCTGAACAAGTTATTTAATCTATGCCTCACATTCCTCATCTGTAAATAGAAATGATAATACTACCACCTACCTCATAGGCTCATTGTAAGGATTCAGTGAATCAGTCAATGTAATGTGCTTAGAACAGTGCCTGGAACATTACAGTGCTGCATGTGTTAGCTATCATCACGATCATTACCAAAGGTGCCAAGAGATAAATCCAGTTCCACATCATTTGAGCTCCAGATCAAAATGCACCAAAGGCCTCAGCCCAGCCTATTTAGTTACAGGAGATAATAAATTCCCTATTTTGCTTAAGTCAGTTTGAGTTGTATTTCTGTCCTATGACCAAAACCATCCCATGTAACTAAATGAATGAAATCAGGGCAGAGATGACAATTTACCTAACACCCATGATGTAACTTCTCTCATTTCTGCACCCACCACAGACATCACCAATCAATCACAGCATTTTCTCTTATTGAGCCCTCACAGAACCTCAAGCATGTTTTTCCCAAAACAAGACTCTAAGTGATATCTATCAATCAATCAAAGTCAGCATGTGAAATCAAACTTCTCTCTATCCCTGCTTTAGGTCATGAATTCTAGGAGTTAATCCCCAATAATATTAATGAGCTTTGTAAACATTCTCCTAGCATATTTCTGTGATAGAGAAAAACTGTCCAAAAGAGTTATACATTCTCAGGTGTGTGGTCTCATTTTCTAACTCCTTATTTATGAGTTTCTATTCCATTTCAAACCCATATACTTTCGGTTGACTGCAGAAACACTTGAGACTACTGTCCTTCTATCTTTACAAAGTGACTTTCTCTAAGAAAGGTGCTCAGTAAATGTTATATACGTGAATGAGGTCAGCAAAGGCTGCTAAAGTGCAAGTTTCTCTACTGACCCAGAAAGTGATAAAATTAATAGACTTTAAAATGTACACTATCATTGATGCATGTAATGTCTTTAATCTACAGTGGAAAAAACAACGGCATAATTGACTTGATTTGTTTTATACTGATGAAGAGAGGGGCTTTTGAATTCAGAATGCAAATGAGCCAAAAACCTTGATACTGTCTTTTTTCTTTAAAAATATATATGCTAGTTTATTGCTAGCAACACTCCACACTTCCTAAATTCTTAACACATAATAGGAATATTACAACCTGCCTGAAAAATTGCTCTCTTGTATACCTTCCTCTCACGTAAATAGACCATCCCTTTGTTACAACAGACTCCCTAGCAATTCTACAGCTGCCTATGACCTGTCCAGAGCAGTGGTTCTCTAACTTGAGGGTGCTTCAGGATCACCTGGAAGGCTTGTTAAAGGATTGTCTCCACCTCCAGAGTTCCTGACTCATTAGTTCTGAGTGGGACCTGAGAATTTAGATTTCTCACTAGTCCCTGGGTGATGATGGTGCTTGTTGTTTTACGGATCTCACTTTGGCTAATGACAGAGAGGTCTTGCTCTAGGCTAGTGGTTCTCAATGAAATAAAAGGAAACCTATCTTCAATAACCTACACTTTGCACTACTCTAATTCATTCTCTACACCGTGTCTAGAGTTATTTTCCTAAAACATGAGTTGAAGGTTACTTTCTTCCTTAAAAACCTCCAATGACACCTCATTGCTTATAAACTTCCAAAGTCTTTAGCCTCATATTCCAGATCTTCTACCTTCTGATCCCAGATAACCTTCCCAGTATTATCTCCCACGATATATCCTGTTATGTATCCTATAAATATTTGTTATTCCCAGCCAAGCCATACTCGCTCATGCCTTAGGACTTTGTTCATGACGTTTCCTCCACCTTTCTACCTTACCCACTTACTAAAATCAATGAAATCAGAATCACTTAGACTGTTCCTGGCTGCAAATAAAAAAACCCTGACCTAACTAGTTTAAAAAAATTATTGAAAATTTATTATACCAAACAAAAAGTCTGGAGATAAGATGGCTCCAGGGATGATTACATTGGCAGCTTAAAGACACCATCAAGGACAAATGTTCTTTTCAGCACGTCAGTCTGAGATCCTCAGTACGCCCTCTTGTTCTCAGGCTAAATTCTTGCTAAGGTCACAAAATGGCTTCAACAGTTTGAGATGTTACATCCCATCAAAAACACAGCTAGCAGGAGAAGCAGGGAGCCTTCTTGACAGCCTCTGTCAATAAGGAAAACTCCAGTAGGGATCCCATCCCATCTCCTTAGTCAAAACTGCGTTGCATTCTCATTCCTAAATCAGGCACTGGAAAGAAGACTGGAATTACCACGACTTAGACCAGGGGTCAGCAAACTTTTTCCATAAAGGACCAAATGGTAAATATTTTAGATATTTTGGTCCACATGGGCTCTGTCGCAACCACTCAGCTGTGCCTGTGCAGTGCCAAAGTAGCCACAAGCAATGCATAAACCAATCAATGATTCATTCCAATAAACTTCATTTGCAAAAACAGGTGACATACTCTTTGGCCCAGTTAGCCACTCCATGGTTTAGGCCAAACGGGATAAATTTGTGAGTCACTCTGGGAAAGCACAAATGCCCAAAAAACATCAGGGTTCCTTCAACAGAGAAGGAGAGACTGGCTTTTAGAAAGACAATCAAAAATAATCAATGGGAACATCCTTCAAGTCCTAGCTCAAATAGTACAAATGAAGCCTTCCCTAACTCATTTCAGACTGAATTAATCATTTTTCTCCTTTGAGATTCTCCCAGTAAACTGCTTAGATCTCCATTTGGAATTACTGGAGATATGACATGACCATCTCCTTGAATAAAAAAGCAAGTTTCTTGAGGGCAAGGTCCGTGTTATACATCTTTGATTCCCCTTTACCACCTCCCAGCACTGTAAGTGGCATATACAAGATGTTCAGTAAGTATTAGTGGAACTAAAACAATACATTTATACAATCCATGAAATAGTCTTCAGATACTTGGTTTCCTCTCCATTGAAATTAATCTACCAACAGTTCACACTCCACAAATTTCACAATCCATCTGCATCCAGAAGTTTCAGTTTGATTCACAGTTCCATGCAGTCCAGCAAGATCTGCTTGCACGAGTAAGAAAGGTCATTCTGTCACTGAAACCCGTATATACCTCTGTTAGTTTTCTATGCCATGTAACAAATCACCACGAACTTGATGACTTTAAGCAACACAATTTCATTATCTCACAATTTCCCTGGGTCAGGAGTCTGGGTACAGGGTAGCCAGGTCCTTTGCTCACAAGGTTGCCAGATCTGGGGTCCTCTCCCAAGCTAACGCGGAACTTGCTAATTCACTTCCTTACAGCTATAAAATTCACAGAGGTTGTGTCTTCAAGGTCACCAGGAGAGTTTCTCTCACACTTTGACTCTCTTGACTTCAGAAAGGGCCTGGTCCCTTTTAAGGGCTCACCTGATTAGGTCTGGTTCATCCAGGATAATCTCATTTTTTATTAACTCAAAGTCAACTGATTAGTACCCGAAACACAGGAGTGATATCCCGTCGTGTCCACAGGTCCCACCCACACTCAGGAGGAGTATCTGTTGGAGGGAGGGTACATACTAACACGTAAGGAATCTTGGGGAACATCTCAGAATTCTGCCTACCATAACCTTTTTTTTTTTATTTTTTTTATTCAGGGTCTCACTCTGTTGCCCCAGGTAGAGTGCAGAGGCAGCATCATCACTGCAACCTCAAACTCCTGGGCTCAAGTGATCCTCCTGACTCAGCCTCCTGAGTAGCTGGGACTACGGGCATGTGCCACCACACCCAGCTAATTTTTCTATTTTTAGTAGAGACAGGGTCTTGCTCTTGCTCAGGCTGGTCTCAAACTCCTGACCTCAAGCAATCCTCCTGCCTCAACCTCCCAAAGTGCTAGGATGACAGGCGTGAGCCACGACGCCCAGCCATACTGTAACCTCTATTATAGTGCCTAACCCCTCAATACTGACTTACGTATTTACATATCTGTCTCCCTATTGAAAAGTGCTCATTTTACCTCCATGTCCTCAGTGCCAAACCTCTAAAAGATATTTCATAAATACCAAATAAATAAACAAATGGATGAATTCAGCTCTGTTATCTCCTAATGGAAACTTTTTCTTCCCTACTCATTTCAATCCTTGATCTAAAAGCTTCTAGAAAAACTAAATGATGTATTTGATTTCATGTAACGAACAGACAGGAAAACTAAGAAAGGGAGCAATTGAACCCCTAAGCAAAATTCCAACAACATGTGAACAACGCTGGCTTCAGAGGATTAGGGACTCTATAAATATTATTCATATGTGAAATAAAAAACAGAATTGCTAAAAAAGATTTGATACATGAACTTTGACACTTATTCTTGACCACATCTTGTGCCTGATCACTATATTTCAATTTATTACTGTCATTGTTATTATTACCCATAGCTCTCATTTGAGCACTTACTATGTGCCAGGCACTGTGCTAGATGCTTTGCAAACAAAGACTCTCCCATAATGTCCTATGGTCCTATGAGGGTCAAAGATTTCTCTCTTGTCCACTACCATGTCCTCTGTGTTAGCCCAGTATCTAGACTTTAGTGGGCTCGCAACAAAATAGTTGTTGAGGGAGGGATCAAAAACCCGGAGAAGCAGCTATTATGCTCATTGCAAAGGTGAGGGAAATGATGCTCTGAGAACTCAAATGTCTTGCCTACAGACACACAGAGAGACAAAATCCAAACCCAAGTGCTTCAGTCTGAAGTCCACACTCAACCACTCATCTATAATGCCTCCCTGCTCAGCCATGCAATGACCATATCCCAGTAACTTTCCGCATGTTAAAAACTGGACTTAAATTGGCCTAAGTCTCCTAAACCAAAATTTTCTCTGTGTGTACCAAATCTAGGTCTTAGAGGCATCTGCCTGCCAAGCGAGTCTGAAGCTGAGAAAGAGGAGCATCAGGAACAACCGAGGCCTACATTCATGCAAGCCACGCCTCTGCCCCCTTCTCTTAGCTCAAGTACGGAAGAGCAGCAACAAATCCACTTAGGACTTCCTCTGGACATCTCCCCTAGATGCCAAATGGTTCTTTAAGTTGTCACCTCCATTCTGGAAAGAGCTGGACCTTTGCCTGACCAAATCCCAAGTGGACATTTCAATTCCTTGGCATGAAATAGAAAATTAATCCACAAAATATTGGTATGGGAAGCATATGGTTTTGACAGTTGGTGCCAGAAATCTGGGAAGTTGTGGGTCCAAAAAATATTGGGGTATGGAAATAGGAGTAAGTGGACAGAAAGTCTAAACATGATGGGAACCTCCCAAAGACACTGGTGAGAAGAATTGTGGCTTTTCCCCTCCATGCTCTCAGCCACACAGTCACCTCCCAGGGTCCCTAGCCCAGGCATCCCAAGTCTCTTCATGATGTTTTCAGGAGAAATAGAAATCAGTCATGCTGGAACCTCTCCGTCTGGACATATTTTGGGGTGTTTGCTCAGCTCGCCCCTTATTGGTGTTCCCTACAAGGACACACCTGGTTGCCACGTGTTTACTCTTTGGCCCCACCTAGTGGCCACAGCCAGATAGGCCAGAGTATCACGAAAGACCTTTGAGAAAAGGTCTGAATCACACGTGGAGGCTGAAAGATCACGGTTCTGTTTGGTCTGGTTTCTTGCAGAGGGGTGCAAAGCTGAGCATTGAGGGGTTGTGATCCACATTTGCTACAAAAACTACAGTCATGCCTGCTGACAAGCCATTTGTTACCAATCCACGAGGATTTAAGGACAGAAACTGAGAGCAAGTAAGCACTTAGGAACCTTTATAGCACATTGACAGAGTAATTTCATGTCTATGGAATCTAATAAAAAGTGAGGGCTTGTTTATTTTAATTTGATATAACTCATTTGTACTGTGTTTCAGCACGGATAGTTTGAGAAACACTGGAATTCAGAGGCAAAAATGCACCTGCAGAGAGAAAAGACAGAGCTTGGTTCCTGGTTCCAGCCCACTCCTGGGGCCTGATGACATCCACACCCTTCGGTTCCAAAAAACACCCCTGAGTCCTTACAATGTTTCTTTTTTTGCTTAAACTTGCTCAGGCAATTTTACAGGCCTTGAAACTAGAGTCCTACTGCATATATTCACACCAGTCTCTGGGGGAAAAAAAGCCCTACTGGTCTTCATCCTAGTTTCCCCCAAGAAGTTCTTCGAACCTGACACTCCACCTCAAACCAGTCTGACGCAGTGATCGTCTTTTCATTCTCGTCTTTGGCTACAGCCTTAATTCTAAAAAATAAATAAATAAAAATTTTAAAAAAATTTTAATGGTTTATTATGTAGGAAATATGTCGCAGAAAGAGAAATGACTGCAATAGATGAGAGAGTGAGTCACTAAATATGTGCGGAGCGCCTACTGTGCACTCTCCTCGAGTGAACAAGGTGAGCACGCGCACAGAGGCTTGCCATGTGGTGCTCGCATCATAGTGGCAGGAGAGAAACAGCAAGCAAATTTAAAAAACAAGATAGCGTCAAGGGAGTGATAACATGCAAGGAAGGAAATTATATATGACAAGGAAAACAGACCAGCCGCTCAGAACTACCAGATAAGGCAAGGAGGAAGGTGAGGCCAAGAAGACAGACTAATAATTATAATCAATATCATTTGTTAAGGGTTTACTCTGTGCTAGGCACTGCTAAGTATTTTAAATACCCTCACAACAAACCTATGAGATTGTGTTATTATTCCCATTTTACAGATGGGGAAGTAAGTTCAGAAAGATTCCTAACTTGCCCAAGATAACAGCTAGGAAGACAAGAAGGCAGGGCATGAATCTAAATCTATCTTACTCCAAACCCATACTCCGAACCACCCATGGAGAGTAATGAAACAACAGGTGAGT
Source organism: Propithecus coquereli (assembly GCF_000956105.1). NCBI lineage: Eukaryota > Metazoa > Chordata > Mammalia > Primates > Indriidae > Propithecus > Propithecus coquereli. The sequence continues at coordinate 6,387,611 of NW_012151729.1, forward strand.
ATTCCCTTCGGTCACTCAGAGCAGTCAGGCTTAGCCATTCTTTCTGCCGGGCAAACGGGATGATGAAATCTCTTCAAATACACATTCCCTGCAGAAAATCAAATGCAAAGTCCTCCTGCTCAGTCAGGCTGGCCTGTATTTGTTAGTAGAAACCAGGAGTAGCCAAGTGCTCAGGCCACATGCAAACAATTTTTGGCAGAAACCATCTCACAAAATGGAACAAGAAAGAAGGTTGAATCTTATGACATTATTTCTCCAAACAGTGGCAGGGAATGGTTGTAAAATGTCTCATAACATCCCATCAAATGTACAAATGGCTTGGACTTAAACAAGTTGAACAGCGATCGAGTGAGTCATTGAACATCTGGGCTGGATTTCCAACAGCCAGAAGAGCCCCAGGCTCGGCTCTCTGTTCGCAGGTGCTAACCAATCCATCACAGCCCCCCTCTGAAGCCCTGTCCTCCCTCCCCAGGCATGCCTCCCTCGCCCTCTCTCTCATTCTCTTGATAGGTCAGTGAACGTGTTTTCGAATAACAGTTTCAGGTGACTGAAGTCATCCATCTTTCTGGACCTTACAGGTAGGCAGGTTTTGAATTTAGGCCTCTATAACCAGCTCTGGGCAGATTGTTTGACGTCCAAGCAATGAACAAAGACGAATGCAAGAGCACTGAGTGCCTTGAGGAGTGCGATAGATTTATGGAATGGTGGCTCCAGTCCAATCAAAAATAAATAAAACTTCCATTCCAGCCCCACTACCCTAGAATTTACAGCAATCTAAAATAACTGTTATTGGGGGTGGGGCTAAAAAAAATAACTTTTATTGACTTTACCTATACACTGTCTATACAAGTATTCTAAAGCAATTAACATTTTCAAGTACCTAAGTAAAATTAACTCTCTGCAAATACACACATTCGAAGAGTTCTTTTTAGCCATATCTCACTAATAATAATACTAAGTGCTCAATAAACATCAGTTATCACAACAACCAGGCAGAAGCATGATTTAAATCTGAATCCAGAGCCCTCACCCTCAACCATTCTGTTTAACTGTCCAGACGTCTACTTTGCATCTATTCCTTACTGACAGCAACTTGGGAGAAATAAAATATTTTTCAAAATTATTCTGAAATTCACAGAAGATTTGTCCTCTACTAGCTTGGAACAGGAGTAAGGTTTCCCTGTAGTTAAAAGGTTTTCCCAGCCATAGAATGTTCCAATCCCTATCTCACAACTCACTCACAGAGCCCTGAAGCACCTCTCCACAGGGACCCCATCCTCTGTCTGCTTTCCTGCCCCTCATCAGATGGGCATCTCCATGGAGAGGAGGGGACATCTGAAGCTGACAGCAGAATAAGCCTAAAGGCCCCCTATAGCCACCACCCAAGGGAGCAACTCTCAGTAACTGCCCTCAAGACTCAATTGTTCCCTGCAGGGTCCTGGCCCAGGTTAGGCCCCCACTCGAAGCCACCTTTGCAGCAGACTGGCCCAGAATCCCCAGGGCTGTAGAACTGATCAGCATCTCGCCCTTTGAGCCCCCCTGTGCCTGCCACGGCACCCGTCTCCTTGGAAAGCATGGGACCTGCAGGACCCTACATTTCAAAGAAAATTCTAAAAGTGAGGTGTTCCAGCTCTTCCGGGAAACGAAGTCCAGGTTTTACCTAATAGAAGATATAGGGTCTCTGGTCAGTCTAGGTAAAGTCAAACCTTGGAACTGGGAAGCGAAACACTGACCAAAGGCTCTGTTCATACCAGGGATTCATAAATCGGACCCAAAACTGGAAGTTCAACAAACTGCTACATCCAAAGCCTGTAGAAATCCCCTCTCTTTATTCTGAGTTACAGTCTATCTCACCTCCCCCACCAGAGGGGAAGAGAGAGAGAGGGCAAATTCAAATAAGAATCTAAGCTTATTCTATGTGGCTTAAAGAGCCAGAACTAATATTAAATTAGTGGAAATTGAACAAAGTCAAATTTCAACCTAATACATGAAAGGATTTTCTCCTTCATCACAGTATCCAACCACAGGCCAGACATCTGAGGCAGTAAACTTCAGACACCTCATCCTCTCATGGAGATGTCAATCAGATTGGGTGAGGGAACAACAGACAGAAGATGGGGTCACTGTTGAGAGGTGCGTCAGGGCTCCGTGAGTGAATTGTGAGATATGAATGGGAACACTCCATGGCTGGGAAAGACGTATAACCACACGAAAATCCTACTAGCTAAGATTTCTAGTTCCAAGCTAGAATCACTAGATGCATCCAGCGGCCTGCAGAAAACTGAAGCACCGGGCAGGGACGCTGTAGAAGTAGTTTCTGTGTAGGGCAAAACATTTAATGAAATGTCCCCTAAAGTTCCCTTATTTTAGATGAGGTCTCAACAGTTGGTAGAGCTTTACAAAAAGATTGATATTCTCTTCAATCCTCCCATACACACACACACTTTGAGCAGTAGCATCTAATGTCTAAGAGCTTGGGCTTTGGAGGTGGATGGTCTCAGCTTCTGCCACTCTACAGGCTGTGTGGCCTTGGGCAAATTATATAACCTAAGACTCACTACCCTCATCTGTCAAATGGCAATAATAATGGAACCTGCCCCATAGAGTTGTGAGGATTACATGAAATGGTATACATAAAGAACTTAGAATGTGGTATGAATTCAATAAACCATAGTTATTAATATAGCTGGCTTCTTTGTGGTACCCAACCATACTGCATTCATTCTTAAATCTAAGTTTTTACTCAAATTGTTCTCTTCTGAAAATTATGTTCATATCCCTCATTATCTTATCCATTCCACAAAACCCAGTATGAACAGGGATCATGATTATAGACTTAGGGAAGGAAATGTAACTCTAGTATATTACTTGATTTTATTAAAACCTCAAACTTACATTCTCTTTGACCCATAAATGTCATTTTTATGAATATATACTGTACAGATATATGGTTACACAAAGACATATGCTCAAGGATATTTATAGCAGCACTGTTATTGGTAGCTAAGGACTGGAAACAACTAAATGTCCATCAAGGGGGGACTGAAAGATTGATATATGATACGTGCACATAATGAAAACAATGCAGATGTTAAAAAGAGTGGAGTAACTCTACTTGTATGGAAATACAGTCAGCAGGCAAACATTTAGTAGAAAAAAGGATGAACAGCGAATATTGTAATGTTTGTGTTTTAAAATGAGGAAGAAGAAAAAATCCTATAAGTTCCTATAAGCATAGAACCCCCCTGAAAGGGCATATGAAAAACCTAGCTACCTCTGAGAAAGAAAACTGGAGTCCTGGGGTCCAGGAAAAGAAAAATTTATTTTTTATTAAATATTTATTTATGGTATTTAAAATCTACCATGTGTATGTATTAATTTTCAATTTATTTAACTGATATAAAAGTTATTTATGTTTGTCATGTTTTGAAATACATATACATTTGGAATCACTAAATCAAGCTAATTAACATAAACCTTACTGCACATATTTATTTTTTTGTGATGAGAACACTTAAAATCTATTCATTCCCTTAGCAATTTTCAAGAATAAAATGCGTTTTTATTAACCATAGTCACATGCTGTGATCTCTTATATGCATTAATTGCTAAAAATTGCTTGAGGCAATTAAAAATAATTGTTCAGCAAAGGCCTCTCCTCCTCCATGAAGCTATCTCAGTCAATCCAGCCCTTGGAGGTCTCTCCTTCTCCAAGCTTCCAGAGCCCTGTGTGCTCCCTACTCTCAGCCTAATGCCTTGACCAACCACCTACCTGTGGATCACAGTCATCCCCACTATATTAATGCTCATAAAAGCATAACATGATGTTACAATGCCACATGGAAAATGCTGTAACAGAGGTCCATGAATTTTGAAGTATGGTTTCTGGAAAGCCGAAAAGCCCTTGGATTAATCACCCCAGATTTAAATTGTTGATCCTTCGTGCTCAAATATTTGACAAAAGCTCTAAGCCTCTAAAGACCATAAAATAAATGGCGCTTCTACAGATATCAAGTCCCTCTGCCTTCCTTTATGGGCCACGAGCTTTGTAAGGGCACAGGTGATCTTCTCCCTTGCTCTAGCTGTGACTCAGAATGTGTCCCTGGAGAAAGAAGACAGTTATTAAGTTTTAGAACAGGAAGATGCATAAGAGTTCGAGCTTGAAATCTGAAGGAGACTTTCCCCTGTGGCAAGGCCTCTCTTGGTGATAAAGTAATGAGAATGAACCAGAATCCTTTCGTGGGGTTATCAGCCTTTTTGCTACGGCCACACTGTGACAGGCAAAATTTTCAAAGGAAGTTTTCTTGGACCAATAGCAAGTGATACCCAACCTGCCAAGTTATTGCTATTTTTTCCTTAAAGAGCTTGTCTGTTTCTCTCAAACTATTCTGTGAGTTTTCTTCATTTTTAAAGGAGGAAATTCCGTTATTTATCCCATTTCAATAGCTTTCTGTCTTAGTTTTCAAGTCCCCACCATTCAAATTTTCTCCCCGCCACCACCCCCCAACAACCAAACACTCTCTGGCTGATTCAGACTACAAAGTTCTACAGGATGGGGTGTGGGGTAGAATAAGTTCACCAATCGACCTATATGGGCAGATGGTATCTTCCTATGGAATCCCTCTTTTTTCTAAAATGCCCCTGCTGACCAGAGCTTGATGAGAATCTGCACATCCCAGGTAAGTAGAGGCATGAAGTTGGAGGGAAGCCAGGTGGTGCTCTGGAAGGGAGGAGGAGACTGCAGCCACTCACTGATCGCCTCTTGCCTCCAGCCTCTGGTCAGGAGAGGCCTCATGGTTGCTTCGGCCTCTGCTTCTGGGAGCTGTCTCAAGAAACCAAATCCTGCTTTCAAAATATGGCTTCCTTGAGCTTAAATATCATTTTCCAAGGATGTTCCAAGGAACATACATTCTACAGGATGTCAATGAGACTTATGCATGAAGGATTTTCCAGTCAACGTGAGTGGGAAATGCTTTAATAAACCAGGTCTGGTGGATTTCTTTATTACTGGACTCATCAGAGCCTGGATTGTATAAATGAGCCAGGAATCTATAAGAAAGGGATTTAATATACAGTATCTACTGGTTGTTGGACCAAGGAGTCTTTCTTTGAGCAGATCCTTGAATGGCTAATATTTCTTGAAACACCTTCCCAGAATGTACAGCCACAGGAAATCCCACTAAAGGTCTTCTTTTCAAATGTTTCTGTGCCAGTTACATTGACGGATTGGGGGACATGTCCTCTAAGGTCCTCGTCACCTCTCTGATCTATGACCAGCTAAGCATGGCAGAATATCAGGACCCACTCTTGAGTGTTTCAACAGGGGCAAGACTTCTTTATTCAAGCCAATAAAAGCAATAGTAAGAACAGCAGCAATACCAGCTAATTCACATTTTACAATGTCTCCTAAAACCTTCCTCAGTACCCCAGGAAGTGGGTTTCCCATTTTACAGACATAGAAAGTTAGCCCTAAAGATGTTAAACAGCAGCTTGCACAGCTCACACACCCGAAGGGGGCATAGCTAAGACCCTGAGCCTAGAGCTCCTAACCAGCTCGTTACACATAACCAGCATGTTGCTCAGTGAAACACAAGTCCCATGCAAGAGTCTTGGAGGAAAAGGGAAAGGGAAAGTTCTGTAGTCATATGAATACGAGAATGTTCTTCCTGGGAGCATCACGATGCATTAGCATAATAATGGCCCCATGAAGCCTTTCCATACTCCCTATAGGGATCAGTACAGATCTGGACACTCCGCAGGCTACTGGTATAAAGTTCTAAATGATACTACCCCTTGCTCAGAAATACTCAGCCCAGAGAATGGAGTACACAGAAGAGGAGAAAGTCCAAAGGATGGAGTAGACGGGCAGCCATGGCTCACAGACAGACATAGCTAGTGAGAAAAATCCCCAAGACAGAGAAACGTTGATATATTGTGCGAGGCAAAATTGCCAATTTTCTTCTAGATTTTGGGGTAGACAAAACCTAAAGCCCACAAAACAGCTAGGAGCCGTCCTCTGCTTCCCTCCTTCCACTCTCGCCCCCATTGAATCTATTGGCAGACTCTCCCAGTACACACAGAGGACTTGGCACTGAATTCCAGGGCCTGCAGAAAAGCTCCGGACCCCATCCATTTATTGCCATCTTCCTGCTGATACTCCTCTAGCCCCGGCCATCAGCTGTTGCCCTAACCCCTGCAGGAGCCTCTACCTGCTCTTCCCACTCCCATTCTTGCCCCAGCCATGACCTAATCCACACACAGCAGCTACAGGGAGTGCCCCTCCACCACCATAAACCAAAATGCACCAAGTGTCCGCTTAAACTCCTCCAGCTGTACTTAGAATACAATCCAAATTCCTCACCATGGCCTCTAAGTTCTCACTGCATCTCCCTCCGACCATCTCATACCACACTTTCCCGCCATGCTTTCTTTTCTCTTTGTTGAACACCCAATCTCCTTACCACACCTGCTTCGAACTCACATCTCCCTTTGCCTGGAACACTCTTCCCCCACGTCCTCACACGACCGGATCTTTCTTCCCCTTCACTTCACGGCTTCGCCGTGAAGGGCCTCCCTGACCTCCCAGCCCACTTTCCATTGCATCGCCCTGAGTCACCGCCTTGGCAGCACCCACGGCCACCTGAAACATCCTTGTGCACTGCACTCCGTCAGTCCCCCTGGAACGTGGGCTCCATGAGAGCAGGGACTTCCCTCTTATTCACAACTGCTCCTCCATGGCTCATACTAGGAGCTCAAGGAGCATTTCCCGAATAAATGCACGGGTAGATGGCCCCTGTGTTGGTATTTCTTCGAGCGAGCGAAATAAGGAAGTCACAACCAGTGGGGAGGGGGCCCCAGAGTGGAGCAGCACCTGACAGACCAGGCCCCAGGGGAACCGTCTACAGCACGGAGCCCTACAGGGACACGCAAGCCCACCCCGGGAACCTTCAGGGACTCTGAAGAACGGTTTGGTAGCCCTCCCAGAAAGTGTGGCATAAAAAAATAGGCAGCTCCATGAGGTCGGGGGACTCAGAATTATGCCATTTAGATCATATAATTTAATTTCACAACCAGCCTCCGAAGCCGGTATAATCCCTTCCTCACAGACGAGGACAGACAGGCTTGGAGAGGTTGGGTCACTGCCTGGGGCAGAGTCTGTGTCCTCCCATGCTCTGCCAACCACTCTGACATTCACTATGTGCCATTTGCCATCTTCCCAGACCCCTATTTTTGGTGTCATCTAGGACTGTACAAAATCCTTCATTGAGGAGTCAACTGACAGAAAAGTACATTTTTCACACACAGCAAAGTCGAGGTGGTACCAGAAGTAAAAAGAAACTTAAGAGTATGGTATTTACTGATTTATTTTGCTCTTTTCCACCTCTAGGAAGTTGATTTTGTGCCTGCCGGGGGGTGGGGCTGGGGAAGAAACATCCGTAAGAGAAGGGTTGAGACTCCTGCACTCCGGTGAAACCACCGTGGAGCAGCTGGCATCGGATTCCAGAGCCACTAGCGACTGTGTCGGCTCAGAATTTATAACCTTTAGTTTTCCTGGCTCCTCTTAATGTGATTTTTCCCTGCAATGATATCTCTGAATGATGAATAATTGACATAATATTCAACACGTATGAAGACCGATGTGATCACAAGGCTATCAATCTATCCGTTGTAATGCTGCCTTTGCCCACATCCCTGATGGGCCCAGAGATGAATGGGGGAGGGGAGGCCCTTACAGAGTTTGGGATTAAAGGTGATAGAACAGCCTCAAATTACAGTGTTTTCAGGATTGTTTGGGGGGTGGGGTGAAGAACTTGGACTCAGTGGCACCTTGTTAAGACTCCCTGGGGAGCCACTAGTCAGGCACAAAGGCAGAGCCCAGTGATGAATGGACTTCTCATGTCTTTATTTCTTAGTGTCTTTCTCTTCTCAGCCATCAGATGACTGGAAAAAAATACAGATGCAGAAACACACAGAGATATATACATATATACACAGATACATGCACACAGAAAGAGATAGATGCATCCGTTCTTTCTCTCTCTCTCTCTCTCACACACACACACACACACACACAACCTGACCTTGGCAAATGCCTGCTTAATTTTTAGAAGGCCTGCTAGGTCCCTGGTTAGGTTAAAAAATAAGCAAAATGAGTAGAGGTTATGTTTTGTCTTTGGAATAAGAAAGATAAGGAAGCTCCCAAATTTGGGAAACATGGTATTTTCAGTGAGTCTTGGGTGAATATGAATAAATTCCTCAAAACTAAGTAAATTAGGTCCCTTTTAATTCTTAGGAATCATGAGACCAACCCAAGGACAAGTATGCATTATAATTTTAGGAAGTTTCTCAGCTTGCTTTTATGAATAGGACCCCATTTAACCTATTTGATTAGCAGTAATGATAATAAAAAGCCTTTTAGCAATGAGAAGACCAGTATCTATGAATACGAAATGTTGAGGTTACTGTTATAATAATTATTCTGTTCCATAAACTTTATTTAACATTTCTAGTATCCCTATAAAATTCATTCCCCCAAGAGCCAAAAGAACTCCGACCACACGTTTCCAACTGCAATTTTGCCACTTGGCATTCTATGGTCTTGAACTTCTCAATTAGTCTCAAAGTGATAAAATTGCTTTAAAATAATGAATATGATGTAGATTCATCTGATACAATTTCAAAATATTAAGAATCTTAGTCATTAGGGTAGAATTGACAGATAAGATTAACAGAACTCTTATTTGTGCCAGACACTGTCCTCACGGCTTTTCATTCACTGTCTCTTATAATCTTCATATTATGCCATAAAGGGTGCTATTAACCCAACTTTATGGATGAAAAAAAGTGAAGAAATATTAAATTGTCTTGTATCAGACAGAACAGAGTTTAGATCTTGCTCCCTGTTTTAGTTCATTTGCTGTTGCTATAAATGATACCTGAGACCTGAGTAATTTATAAAGAAAAAAATATTTTCTGATAGCTCTAGAGGCTGGAAAGCCCAAGAGAGCCTGGTGCTGGCATCTGGTCAGGGCCTTCTTGCTGCGTTATAACATGGCAGAGAACATCACGTGGTGAAAAGGCAGGAGGATCAGCTCAGGTCTCTCTCCCTCTTCTTATGCAACCACTGGTCTCACCATGAGGGCCCCACCCTGATGATCTTATCTAATTACTTCTCTAATTACTTCCCAAAGGCCCCACCTCCAATTAACATATGAATTTGGAGATTAAGTTTCCAACACATGAAATTTAGGGGACACGTTCAAACCACAGCATTCCACCCTTGACACCCAAAATTCACGTCCTTCTCACATGCAGAATATATTCAATCCATCCCAATAGCCCAGTCTTAACTCACTCCAGCACCAACTCAAAAGTCCAAAGTCCAGAGTCTTATCTAAATCAGATATGAGTGAGACTCAAGGCATGATTTTTCTTGAGGCAAATTTCTTCTAGCTGTGAGGCTGTGAAATTAATATTAATTTCAAAATATTAACATTTCCAAAATACAATGGTGAAACAGACATAAGATAGACATTCCCATTCCAAAAGGAAAAAATAGGCAAAAAGAAAGAGGTACCTGGTCCAAGTAAGTCCAAAATGCAACAGGGCAAACAACATAAAATCTTAAAGTTCCAGAATAAGCTTTCACTCCAGTTGCCACCTCCTAGACACACTGAGAGGTGTGGGACCCCAATCCTCTAGGCAGCCCCACCTCTGTGGTTTTGCTGGGCTCAGCCCACATTTCAGCTCTCACCAGTTGGACTGTCATGTCTGAAGCTCTCCCAGGCTGACATCACCCATTGGTAGCTCTACAGTTCTAGGGTCTTTGTACCAATCCTGCTCCCCTGGCTCCACTAAGCATTATCCTAGCAGAGGTTCACTGCAGTGCCTCCACCCTATGACAAGTCTCTGCCTGGACCCCCAGGCTGTCTGTGACATCCTTTGAAATTTAGGTGGAGGAAGCCATGCACCTACAGCTCTTGCATTCTCTGTGCCTGCAGAATTAACACTATATGGACACTGCCAAGATTTGTGATTTGGACCTTCCAGAGCAGTGGGTCAAGCCTCACCTGGGGTTGCTTAGGCCACAGCTAGGGTAGCTAAGGAGTGCTGTTCCAGGACGCAGAGAAACAGAGACCTGAGGTGGCCCTGGGCAGTGAGCCCATGGAGAGCACCCTGGGCCACCTGTTCCCCCAAAACCATTCTGCCCTCCTGGAGCTCTGGGCTTGTGATGGGAGTGGCAGCCTCAAAATCTCTGAAGTGCCTTCAAGCTCTTTCTCCCACTGTCTTGATGAATAGCCTCTGGCTTCCTTCTACCCAGACTAGTCTCTTTAGAAAATGACCTTTTGGCCATACCCAAACACACTTTGTCACTCTGTACATGACCAGGAGTGAATTCCGGGACCTTTGAGAGTTCGCTCACATTTTCCCAGGACACGAACCTGAGTTGATGCAGAATTAGAACTGCGGCTATCTTGCCACCTGAACGAGAGCTCATCTAAGAATTGAGGTAACACAGGGCAAGAGAAGCCACACGAGAGAGAAGCCAGGTGCTGACTACACTCTTTGAGCCCAGATCACTCAGAGTCTGAAGCTAAATCCACTCTTGAACTTTTCATTATTTGTGTTTCTCTAGCCTAAACATCAATTTTTGTTTAAATTTGTTTGCATTATATTTTCTATTACATGCAATTAAAAAAAAAAAGTCATGATACAGTCCCATTCCCACATGCATTCCTGGCAGCACCCAGCAGGGCAACATGAACACAGGAGGGCACTAGAAATGCCCATGAATTAGGACAACAGTTTGAAGAATTTGGGGCTAGAAAAGGAAGCCCTGCAGGCCTTCAGATATATAAAGGGAAATAAACATAAGAAATGCATAACCCCAAAGGCAAGGTAAGCAACATATAAATAAGCAACACATAAAGTAGTAAAATAATAGCAATAGCAACAACCACTAATTGTCAACATGCATCCCACATTGTGCCATATATTGTTACAATCTCATTACATCTTATGACAACTTATTAAATAAAATCCTATGTAACAAACAGAAACCGATTCTCAGAGACGTTGTCAGATGATACACAGCAGTAAGAGGAAGAGGTTTGGTACCTGGTGTGTCTAATTACAAAGCCCATGTGCATGAGTCCTTTGACTATTAGATCCTCTACCTCGGAAACAGATCCAACAAGATAAAGCAACTGCCAAGGCCACAGGATATAGCTCTGGAGTCAAAACTGGGTTCATCTCCCAGTTATTCCTTCCTATATAATCTTCAGCAGCTGACCTTTCTGAATCCCAATTTCCTCACCTATGACATGGGATTAATACTGCCTGTATCGAAAAGTTTCCTTGAGGCTCAAATGACAAAAAAAAAAAAAAGTATATAAAGCTTTTGGAACAGTTACTGACATATCCCAGGAGTATAGCATGTGCTAGTCTTAGGCTACCATTCCTTGGTTGGGACAGCGTGGTCCTATTTTCCCCAGAGTCTCCACTCAATCCCAGACCCTCCCGACCACATTTCTCCAGAATTCCTCCCAGAGGTAAGTGCACACATGCAGCTGCTCCTGTGGGACGCACGACAGGCGCTAGATGTAGCAAGTCCATCCTTCAGGGGCTCCTGTTAATAAATTGAGCTTTTAACCAGCCTGACGCAGCCAGGCCTGGAGTTCCCAAGCTAAACCCATTAGCATACAAAGCTCCATTTACTGATAAATGCGTGTAATTCGTCTCCAGCATGTCACTGTTTTATGGCTGTTTCCTGTCTTAGGGCTCAAGTGATGAAGTTTTATGTAGTTGTGGTGTCTCGTTTTTAATTGGAGGTTTAGATTGCAAGAAACAAAACATTGGTGTTTAATTAAAAATCACCCGTGGTTTGCAATCCTTTGGTGCACTAAAAGGGGAAAAGAGGGTTAAAGAAAGGAAAATAGATCAACCTGGGTAAAGAAAATCAAGGCAGCTCTTATCTTATTAAATGGGGAGAAAACCCAATCAGGTATCTTTTCTGAGGACTAGGCTGCCCCTGTTGTCTTTCTCAGCTGCTGTGACCACATCTGCTGGACCAAGCAGAGCTGAGTCCCTGTACTTGGCAGAGGCCAGTGGGAGGAACAAATCTGGTATCTGACATCTGTAGGTTGAGCCCCAGCCCTGCAACATACTCCTATGCGACCTTGGTCAAGTTACAGAATTGATCTGAGTTTCAGTCTTTTCTCTTGTACGATAGAGATGATAACAGTCCGATTCATAGATGTGATAGGGTACTTGGTTGCAAGCAACAGAGTTCAAGCAAAAGAGGAACTCGTTAGAATCTACAGAAACATAGATGTGCACACATGGAAAGCCAGCAGGAGCCATGAGTGTCCCGAAGCCAGAGCAGTAAGACTATCTGTCTGGACGCTGCTGCCAGCAGCACAGATGGACCCTTGCATCCCCCTGCCTCTGCCCCTTGTCTCTTGGCTCCTGCTCAAAAGAATCCAACATGAGTGTCTGGCAGGCTGCCCCATCTGCTGGAGGCAGGGAGAGGGAAGGCAGGGCACCCCTGGAGGTAGGGCACTATCTGGGTTCCTCCTCTCCACAGAGAGGCGCGTGAAGATACAAAGGCAACACTCCTCAAAATTAAAAGCATCTATGACAACAGGATTGTTGTGAAGAATAAATGAGGCAAGGCACGCAAAGCCCTTAGCAACTTACTAGAACGTAGCAGATGGCCAATAAATGACAGCTATTATTATTGCTATAATTAGCATTATTTTTAACAACTACCACTCTGGCCAGCAGGGATGATACAGGTGGATGATAAAAATAAACTCACTTTGGATGAATTTGTGATGAGGGGTCACGGGACAGGGCAGAACTAAAGACGTTCAACACAGGGGCCCAACGCCTCTGAGGAATGGCACCGAGAACACCAAGGCCACTCGTGAATTACCCTTGATACCGGTGTCAGCCAGGATGCTGGGGCAAGGGAGAGGGGATCCCTGCTCTAGAGCAAAACTGGTGCCCTTATGCCAGCTCCTCCATCATTTTCCAGATTCCACTGTGCCCCGAGCAGGCGCCGCAGCTCTGCACTCGAGAGATCTTCCGCTGTAAGGACTCGCCTACCGTCCCACATGTAGGAAAGACAGATCTGAGGTCCTCTTGAGGTTAACGTGCAGGTTGAAACCTTGTAATTTAGAAAGGACACGAGTACGCCAGCATATTGTTTGCATCAAAAATACAGCTGAAGTCTAAATATTAGCCCAGTGTAACTATGCAGAAAATGAAGGCTGACATGCCAATTAATTTTTTGTATCTGAGTACAAAGGTTTTTTTTTTTTTGAAAGAGCAAAATTCTCACCCATAGGTCCAAGTCATATTAGTCAGTGGCTTAGAGCTAACATTAAAAGTGAAATAGTACCTTGAAAACTATGGTCCTGAAGTCACTCTGATGTTACAGAGGAAGAGAATTATTCTCTTTGAAAATGTGTGGTTTGAGTTGCTTCTGGCAGGCCTAAGCTGTCCTTGTGTTGCTTGGTCCTTTCTCACAGCCAAAATACGTGATGGCACAGGAATGATGAGCCTGGGCTCTTGGACGGCGCAGAAGGGCCTCTGCAGTCCCCTCCATCACCCCCCAAAAATGAAGTTATATTCGGTATTGTGTAAAATTTAAAGAAATTAATAAAAATTTAGTATTGAGTTTAAGGTTACTATAATCTAGAGCATATAATTATTTAGAGATAGCTGTCTGCACACGCCCCACCTTGCTAAGTGTTTGACCTGTCCTGACATATTCAAGTTGTAATTCGAGTTGTGATAGTGATGATGGTAAATTATAGGAATTAATTAATCAGAATTTAGTTAAGAGTTAACGCACAGGGTAGTCATTCCTTCGTCCAGACATTATCTATTCCACGTCTGCTGTGTGCCAAGGACCCCTGAGTTCTGGGGGTCCAATAAAGAACAAAGGCAGCCAGGGACCTCGGGCTGTTTCCAGGCCAACAGAAGAAAGAGACGGTGATTGTGTAAAACGCAAAGTCATACGTTATCAGTGCCATTAGAGGAGAGCTGGAGTTACCCAGGTGAGAGAAAGAAGGCTTCTGAGGAGGTGTAACAGACAAGCTGAGACCTGAAGAACGAGAGTTGGTACCTAGGTTGCGGGGTGGGCAGACAGGAGGCTATTTGTCAGGCAGTCATCTAACTTCACTTATCCTCACTCCTTCCTAGGAAGTCAAAGGTCTCTGAACATCATCATCAGTAACATTCTCTAAAGTATAGTTCCCAGACAGGGAAGCATAGTTCCCAGGACAGCTTAGGCCTGCCAGTGGTGTGCCAACCACTTGAAGGACAAAAATTCTCAAACTGAAGCGCCATTGTTTAAGTCTCTATGGGAAGACAATGCAGCTTATACAATTGAGTTTAGGGCCTGGTTCATCCCTGTCCTCAATAGGACCCAACCTAATTTTGAAAATAAGACAGATCCATAAAGTTTTTTTAAAAAATCTAGGCTGTCCAGACAACAGAAGAAGGTGTATTCTTTTATTCATTGAGCAAATATTTTTTAAGCAATTATGGACTCAACATTGTATGGGGAACAAAAATGACTAAGACCCTGGATTTACCGTGATGAGTCAAGAAAGTTTTCAGTGGGTCTTAAGTGGGGGGTAGAAATTGGATTGGTGGCGAAGTGAAGGCTTGGGAGTCAACATGGAGGGAATAAAGTCAGAGAAAAGGGACAAATGTCTATAAAAACAGCAAGCAATCCAGCTTGGTTGTAGCTACAGGTTGATCAAGTTGGCCATCTCCTGCCTACCCCGCACCCAAGGTCGACAATAATAACCGATTTCCACACTGCTCATCTCAGATCCCAGAAACCTTTCTCACAGTTCTCCAGGCAGCCATTCTCAATAAATTAAATTAAAGCTACCCAGTGAAAAGGTGACACCACTAACAGAAATAGTAGAGGAAAGAGAACCGAGAAATGAAAGAGGAAGAGGTTGATTCGATTTGGTCAGGATGTGTCTAGGGGCAAAATAGAAAAATTCAGCAAGACCTATTAACCTAAGTGTCATCCTCAAAAGGTGCTTCTAGGTCAACATTCACATAATTGAGCCCTCTTTCATAGAGAAAACGGCAAACCCAGGCTATTTTGGATGGATATAAATGAGCTCTTCAGTGACGCAGCTACGTAATTGTGTTAACAATTGAGTGAATGCAGAGTCTGCTAATGGACTGGCTCAGGGCTGTTGGAGCTTCAGTCAGTCATTCATATAACTCCTATTAGTGAGTATAAAAGAGCTATGATGAGATACTAGCAACTACTCAAGACATTGTCCTTGAAGGATTAAAAGATAAGGCCAGGCTCGTGGCTCATGCCTATAATCCCAGCACCTTGGGAGGCTGAGGTGGGAGGATTGCTTGAAGCCAGGAGTTTAAGACCAGCTTGGGGAACATAGCAAGATCCCATCTCTATAAAAAATATTTTTAAAAAATTTATCCAGGAATGGTGGCATGGGCCTGTGGTCCCAGCTACTCAGGAGGCTAAAGCAAGAAGATCTTTGAGCCCAAGAGTTTGAGGTTACAGTGACCTATGATCATGCCGCTGCACTCCAGCCTGGGTGACAGGGCAAGACTCTGTCTCTTCAAGGACCTTTGGAACAGGACTGAGAATCCAGAGATGAAACCATCCACATATGGTAATCTAACCTTTGACAAAACAGACAAAAATATACACTGGGCAAAAGAATCTCTTTTCAATAAATGGTGCCGGGAAAACTGGATAGCTACATGCAGAAGATTGAAACTAGATCCCCACCTCTCATCTCCCACAAAAATCAATTCAAGATGGAAAACAGACTTAAACCTAAGGCATGAAACCTTAAGAATTCTAAAAGAAGATGTTGGGAAGACCCTTTCAGACATTGGCCTAGGCAAAGAATTTTTGAAGAAGACCCCCAAAGCAATCACAGCAGGAACAAAAATAAATAAATGGGATCTAATTAAATTAAAAAGCTTTTTCACAGCCAAGGAAACTATCATTAGAGCAAATAGACAGCCTACAGAATGGGAGAAAATATTTGTTCTCTACACATCCGATAAAGGGCTGATAACAATCTATCTAGAACTTAAAAAAATCAACAAGAAAAAAATCAAACAAACCCCATCAATAAATGGGCAAAGGAAATGAACAGAAACTTTTCAAAAGAAGACAGAATAATGGTCAGCAAACATATAAAAAAATGCTCAACATCTCTAATCATTAGAGAAATGCAAATCAAAATCACAATGAGATATCACCTAACCCCAGTGAGATTGGCCTCTATCAAAAAATCTCAAAACAACAAATGTTGGCGAGGATGTGGAGAGACAGGAACACTTATACACTGCTGGTGGGACTGCAAATTAGCGCAACCTCTGTGGAAAAGAATTTGGAGATACCTCAAAGAGCTAAAAATAGAAATACCATTTGATCCAGCAATAGCACTATTAGGCATCTACCCAAAATAACAAAAGACATTCTATAATAAAGACATCTGCACCCGAATGTTTATGGCAGCATAATTCACTATTGCACGGATGTGGAAACAACCCAAGTGCCCATCAATTCATGAGTAGATTATTAAAATTTAGTATATGTTTACAATGGAATATTACTCAATAATTAGAAACGACAGTGACCTAGCACCTCTTATATTTTCCTGGATAGAGCTTGAGCCCATTATCTAAGTGAGGTGTCACAAGATCGGAAGAATGGGCTCCACCTGTACTCGCCATCAAATTGGCACTGACTGGTCAACACTATGGTGTTCACACAGTAGTAATATTCTCCAGGGATTAGTGGGTTAGGGGGGTAAACTCACAACTAATGGACCTGGTGAGCATTGTAGAGGGGAAGGGCATGCCTCTAATCCTTGCTTGGGTGAGGCAAAGACATAAAATGTAACCAAATGTTTGTACACTCATAATATCCTAAAATAAAAATAATAAAAAAAGACTCTGTCTCTTAAAAAAAAAAAGATTAATTAAACACTATCTGACGGTACACTGTACGCCACAAAAAATTCTATGGTACTGTGTCTGTCTCACACTTTGGGATACACTGAACAATAAATAATTGGCTAAAAATGTATTGAACACATACCAGTTATTCTAAAAGCTTTAAGCTCAAAACAACTCTATTAGATAGAAATGATTATCTTTAGTTTACAAATGAAAGGGAAAAAAAGAGACTTGGAGAGCGCAAGAACTTTCCCTGGTTTATACCACCAGGAAACAGTAGAGTTGAGATTCAAAACCAGCCAAGCTAGCTCTGGAGGCCACCCCCTGGCTCTAATCCTCTGCTGGCCGCCAGCAAGAGTGGGAATACTATGTGCACAGGTTAGTATGGAGTATCTCTGTGGGGTGATGTCAAGGGAAGGGTTGACCCAACAGATGGTTGAAGGCGTCGTAGAGAAGAAGGGTCTCTGGAAGTCAGGGGTTTTGATAGATGGTCTGTACCTCATAGTTATATGAACACAGAGAATAGCATTTCACTAATGGAAAGAGTTAAGGTGGCTTGCATGGGTGAAAATGCTGTGTAATTAAACATTTTTAAGAATGTAATTTAAAATAGTGTATTAGTTAATACAAATTCAAGATAGCACATATAGCATAAGGTAATGTTTATTTACTGGTTAGAGTTTAGGCAGGAAACAAATGAGGTTTAATTCAGAGATTAGGTGTTTGCAAAATCCCTGGAAGTGTTAGCTGAATGGAATTGAAAAGGCTGCTTTTAGGGCTTCTGTGGGAGTCATGAGTACTCATCACCAAGTATTTCCAGCTCTGTCTTCTAGGAACACTTCCTAGCCCCTTTGTGCTTGGGTGGGATGTGCAACAAGTCCTAGACATTGATTTTTGACAGTAGATGACATATTTTGTTTCCAGGCCATAGCACTGAATTGCCAGCACAATCTTTGTGGAACTCTCCACCCCTCTGGCATGGTACCCAGCAAAGACTGAGTGGATGGCTGCTCCATCAGTCTAGACCCGGAATGAGGAGACACGAAGCACAGCCCCCAGGCAATCCACAGAGGGCACACCGCACAAACGAGAAATCAACCACCTAAAATTCTGAGGTTGGTCGTTACCGCAGCAGAACTTTGCCTGTGCTGACTGAGATGGGTTCTGACCTCCAGGTGATAAACTACCACAGCCACAGGCCAGAGGACAGGAAAATTACTGCTACTGAGATGCCAGGCCATTGCTGTGTCCATGGCTACTGCTGAAGCCACAGCTTCCCCACAGCACGAAGCTAACAAATAGTGAACATGAGCCCAGATGCTGCAACATTCACATATATTGCCAGCACAAAGCCAGAGAAAAAATAGCTTTTGCCTCCCTGTTACCTTCAAAATCTCAATGGCTTCTCCTTGTCAGAATCTAAATTGCATCCAGAATCCTAGTGGCCAAGGGGTCAGAGGTATGTCATTTTTAGCCTTCTAATCCCTGTGATGGAGGAGTTTGGAAACACAGACATTGACAGAAATAGATGCTGAGTACCAACAAACGAGACCTAGTGAAAATTCTCAGAGTGTGCCCCCGGACCCTCAGCATCCGTCACTGTGGGTGCTACCCGCAGATGTCAACCACACAGGGGCAGAATCCTAGGGCCTGGGGATCTGCATTTGACAAGAGCCCCAGCTGAGCCTCACACTCACTGAAGTTTGGGGCCCTCTGCCTTATGGCAAAGGAGATTTGCCCTTAGAAGAGAGAGAAAAAGGAAAAGAAAGATACAAAGTAAAACTGCTCCTACATAAAAATATTTTAATGTCTCCTATAAGTTTTGTGTTTCTTGTATAGTTTTAAGTCATCCTAAAGTTGTAAATCATAAGAGTTAGATTTAGACCTCACAGAAAACAAAATCCAACTCTTTCACTTTAAAAATAAGGGAAACGAAGCACTGGAAGGTTAAGGTTAAATGTTGTAGTGGGAGAGACCATAGTATGGACCAAAAAAAAATAATAAAGATTGAAAACCAAATGAATTCGTTTGGCCTCCAGACAAATCTATTCACCAGCAACCTGAGTATCACCCACAGAGAGACTCTTCATTCAGGAGCTGCGAATGGACAGCCCTCCAGCCACAGATGCATTTTGCTGTTCTACTCAGCATTCTTTTAAAATTTGAGCTACCATCCAAAATTTGGGAAATTTCACATAACCTATATACGTGGTTTCCCTTGAAAAAGTAAAAGATGTCACCATTTTGTTCCCACATTTCCAATCGACAATTGGCTCCTCTGGGAAACACCTGCAGACTCACCTCCTCCCCCCTGACCCTGACCCCTACCCACCTACCCCAGTCCCCTGGGGGGCCACTGGGACGCTGTCCAGTGCGCTACCATCCCCACCCACCCTCTGTGTCTTCTGGAATCTCAGGCTGAGGGTTAATGGCCATTTATCACTATGCTTGAAATAGTCTTTCTTACTGTAGAGAAAAATCCTTACAACTATATGCTGATCAAAAGTGGTAGAACAAAGACAGGCCAATGAGACTGTGTGAGTTCTTCCACTTTTCCATTTTATTCATTTTTATTACCTGCCTGGCCCCTGGGGACAATTGGCCACGCTGGCCTTAGAACATCTTGTGGATGTCTGCCTTGCGGGACCCGCTTGCAGCAGACGCTCTGAACCCCAGGTGAGGAGAGCCCCCGCGTGGTCACCTGCGGAACAGCGCCCCGGAGCACGAGCTGTTTCTGTGTTCTGGCCGGCAGGGCAGCCGGCGCTTCTCTCTACAGGATACCACTGCGCTGTGTGTTGGAGGTAATTAGTTTGGCTCTAAAATTAGCAGTTAAATAAATGTTAATGAACATCTGTTCCCAATAAACAGGATAAATTGAAATTAATAATTGTCGTATTCATTTAACAAATGAATTACCCACTTTTTAAATACACCGACATAACACACGTGCGTCTCCTGCCAAGTGGGGACGGCCCAGGAAGACGTATTCGGTGGCAAAACAAGGAGCAAGCAGGGCCGGTGCTGTGCTGCCCACTCTGACGACACCGGGAAAGCGTGTGCCCGCCTCGCTCGCTTTCACTGCTTGGAGAGGCAGAAATAATAGCTGCTGGACTATAACCCAAACACCACGAGGAAGGGAATCATTTCATTTTACCAAGGGCTCACCCTTGGTAAAATGAAGGCTGTGCCCAGCATTTCTTGAAGACATTTGGCCAGATGACACCCCTGCTACCTCACTCCAGCCCTCTATATTTTATCAGGGAACTATTTGCTTGTGGATCTTTAAAGAACCTGACTGTGTAGCATCCCAGTAGAAAACTGCTAGAAACTTTGGATTCTAGCATGAGCTAGGGAAGGGCATGAGCTTCAGAGTGACAGATCTGAGATCTTGAGACAGATCTCAAGTCCTGACTACACTAATTACCTCAGTGTCCTCATCTGTATAATGGAACAATAGCTTCCTCATGGGGTTACGCTGAGCTTTGCATGAGATCATATAGGTCAAGTAGTTAGCACAGTGTTTGGCACTTAATAGTTATTTATTACATATTAATTTCCCTCTATGGGCAGGCGTGGTGGCTCATGCCTGTAATCCCAGCACTCTGGGAGGCCAAGGCCAGAAGATAGCTTGAGGTCAGGAGCCTGAGACCAGCCTCAGCAAGAGCAAGACCCCAGTCTGTACCAAAAAGAGAAATAGAAAAAATTAGCCACACACGGTGGCACACACCTGTGGTCCCAGCTACTTGGCAGGCTGAGGCAGGAGGATCCCTTGAGCCCAAGAGTTGGAGGTTGCTGTGAGCTACGACGATGCCACCGCACTCCAGCCTGGGCAACAGAGTGAGACTCTGTCTCAAAAAAAATAATTAATTAAAGAAAGCAAGAGATGGTCTAATGAAGCAGCAGCTGGACAGGCTCAGGAGCTCCAGAGCTGCTTCTCACCATGCCCAGCTGAAGCCACATACAGCTGAGCCATCTTAGCTACCACCTGCCTGCAGGACGCTTGCCCTGTCAGCTGGGTGCCCCCAGCAGAAACAGTTCAGCTAGGTACTGACCACCAAAAACCATCCAGCAGGCAAACCCCGGTTCCTTCCAGATAAAAATGAATCTCAGCTGAGACAGTTGCGGGTTTCACAGTCACTGAATCGCAAAGCCCAGAGGGTAAGAGTTAGGTTCAGTTGCACATTGGGTTAAAGATAGAACTCTCCATAGCTTGGCCTTGATTTGTCTTAACCATTTGTTCTTTTCTTCCTTTTACTCCAGCCACCTCAGCCTTGTATTTACCATGTTTTCTTCCACCTCAGAGCTTTGCAACGAATTTATTTTAAGCCTCCCCCCTACACCCCCTGCCCCCGACAACCCAGAACTTTGGTTAAAGGAATTGTTAGTTAACTTTTAACAGGCAAAAAGTTTTGTTGGTACATGGTAAGAAACATGAGTGAAGGAGATGTTGCATGAATTTCTCCTGAAATATTAAAGCAACTCTACCTTTGTTTTCTATAGTATTCCCCTCTCCTCCCTTCTAAAGAAATATTATGGAAATTTCCTTTTATAAAAAGATGTATAAGTCTGGGCCATTGATAGCATTCCTAGGATGCTATAGGTCTTGGCAGACCACAGGCAAAATTCAACCCACTAACATGGCTTTTGTTTTCTTTTTCTTTTTTTAAGTGATGCTTTACAAAAAAGTAAGCAATATTTTTAAATCAGAAAATTTCATGGAGAACTCTGGAATGTTTTCTTCTTTTGAAAAATCAGAAGAGCCTGCAACATTAGGGTTTCTTCTCACAGGAAACCATCAGCTAGAACAGCAGTCCCCAACTTTTTTGGCACCAGGGACCATTTTCATGGAAGACAATTTGTCCACGGACTGGGGAAGAGGGGGATGATTTCGGGATGATTCAAGCATATTACGTTTATTGTGCACTTTATTTCTATTATTATTACATTGTAATATATAATGAAATTATACAACTCACCATAGGTTGGGGACCCGAGCTAGAACCATATGCAAGCTGGTCCCCTCAGACCCAGATAGCCTCTCGGGTTCACTGAGGTCCCCTCCACTGCCCACACATCCAGGCATCGGAAGTCACCCAGGTTACGTATCATTTGTGTTTCCATTAGGAAGGTATTTTACTCTTCCGCCCTCTGCTGGCCAAATCAGTGCAACTGCAGGAAACTACCAAATTACTCTGGCCTGTTGATAATCATCGGCAAATAGGTCACCACAAAATTCTCTTTATCCATATTCCTGACCTTTTCCACCATCAGATGATATACATTGAAAAAATGCAAACTGAATTAGACCTTAACAGACCACCACTTAAAAAGTGAATGAAGATGTCAAACATCAAATAAAAATTTCTTATACTTATTTATGAAGAAAAATCAGAATTGTTTGATTTACCTAACAGAGCTTTAATTTTCCCAAAATATTCAGTCTAGTAAGTAATTTCCTATCATATTTCCCAATTATGAATATTGCATATTAATTAATTTCTAAACTTTCCATGAGGCACACTGCACTTAACCATCCCAAAGATTGTGGTGTTAAACTTCCTGTCACAGCAAAATGCTCACGTTAATCATCGCAGGGGCCAAAACAGGAGGCTCTTTGTCACTGAGCTACCATAAAGTACAATCCTACAAGCAGGAAGAAATCACAACCTCACAGGGCATTCCCAATCTGCACTGAAAGATTTTATAGCCCACTCCAATGTAATACATCTTGACAGCTGTATTTTGAGAAACATATATTCAACTAGAGAGATTTCTGCTGTATATTTTACCAGCATCCCATTCTCTCTAGAAGATAAAATATGACAGGAAAGTCGAGCTACACTTTGATCACACCCTGCAAGCTACTCATCACATTCCCAACTAGCAGCAGGAATGGCCAAAGAAACCAAAGTGCCAAACAAATTTGCTGCAGCTGAACTGGAAATCTAAAGGCAATCGCCAGGTTCACCTAATCGAAAACTCCCGTGGAAGTACAGTAAAACCCAGTGTGTAAGACCGATCCGAATTAGTGAAAACTAAAAATTATAATTCTTACAGAAATTGTTTCATTAATTTCAAGTACAACTTGGGATCCCAGCAGAGCTCTGTCCCATTAAGCAGTTAATCAACGTAGAAGAATAAATGGTTTTTCTTTGACTACATATATTTGCTTACAATGAACGTGCTTTAATCTTCTAAACTCCCAGTTTTCTGGGAGTCCCTGAGATCCTTTTAGG
>NW_012151729.1:6414194-6414951 GCF_000956105.1 Propithecus coquereli
AATAGAACTCCTCAGTATTGACATGAGAATGAAATGAGATAATGCATGTAAAAGTTAAAGTCCTTCACAAGTAAAGTCTCAACACATAAAAGCTACGGTAATTATTCTTCTTCAAAGTTCAGAAGTCCTATTTAACTTTGTTGAGTCCAGCATTTCCCAAATTTACTACCACCAAATTTTTTTAGACTATATTAAAGACAATGGGGCCCCCCAGAGATGCCCATTCCCTGATAACCCCAGGAACCTGTGAATATATGACTTTACATGGCAAAAGGAACTTTGCAGATGTGAGATAGGATTTTGAGATGGTGAGATCATCCTGGGTTACCCAAGTGGGTCCAATATAAACAAGGGTCCTTTATAAGAGGGAGGCAGGAGAGTCAGAGAAGGAGATGTGACGGCTGAAGCAGAAGCCAGAGAGAGAGACTGGAAGATGCTACACTATTGGCTTTGGACGTGGGGCAGGGGGTCAGGAGCCAAGCCGCAGGGGCAGGCAGCTTCTGGAAGCTGGAAAAGCCAAGGAATCAGACCCTCCCCTGGAGCCTCCAGAGGGAGCACAGCCCTGCTGACACCTCGATTTGAGGACTTCTGACCTTCAGAACTATAAGACAATTTGTGTTGTTTGAAGCCACTAAATTCATGGTAATAGGTTACAGCCGCAGTAGGAAACTAATGTAGAGTGCCTGAAAACGTCTCTAGAGATACTAATGTCCCACTGGGAAGCTGGTCTGATAGGAAGAGCTAGAATCAGAATCAG
>NW_012151729.1:6415001-6415591 GCF_000956105.1 Propithecus coquereli
CTACCACCAAATTTTTTTAGACTATATTAAAGACAATGGGGCCCCCCAGAGATGCCCATTCCCTGATAACCCCAGGAACCTGTGAATATATGACCTTACATGGCAAAAGGAACTTCGCAGATGTGAGATAGGATTTTGAGATGATGAGATCATCCTGGGTTACCCAAGTGGGTCCAATATAAACAAGGGTCCTTCATAAGAGGGAGGCAGGAGAGTCAGAGAAGGAGATCTGACGGCTGAAGCAGAAGCCAGAGAGAGACTGGAAGATGCTACGCTATTGGCTTTGGACATGGGGCAGGGGGTCAGGAGCCAAGCCGCAGGGGCAGGCAGCTTCTGGAAGCTGGAAAAGCCAAGGAACCAGACCCTCCCCTGGAGCCTCCAGAGGGAGTACAGCCCTGCTGACACCTCGATTTGAGGACTTCTGACCTTCAGAACTATAAGACAATTTGTGTTGTCTGAAGCCACTAAATTCATCGTAATAGGTTACAGCCGCAATAGGAAACTAATGTAGAGTGCCTGAAAACGTCTCTAGAGATACTAATGTCCCACTGGGAAGCTGGTCTGATAGGAAGAGCTAGAATCAGAATCAG
>NW_012151729.1:6416140-6416983 GCF_000956105.1 Propithecus coquereli
GCCCGGCCTCTCACAGATAAACCATTTTTTATCTGTGTTTGTTTTCCTCAGTCTACAAATACTCAAATATGCTTATCCAAATTAAAAATTTTTTCAATAGCTCCATCCATGTCCTATTCAACAACCGTCACTAGCCTTCATTCAACCTATTTTTGTACGTTACTCACTGACACCACAAACCGCCCTGAGAACATCACGTTCAGTCTTTTCTCCATCAGCCGAACGATGAGAATTTTGAGTTGTCACAAGGGGGCACTGCCCGCTAATCGACAGTTCACACTCGGCAGCAGCGTCTCGGTACAGTAGTCAAACTGTGCAATTACGTGAACATATTATTAGAAATGAATGGAAATCGGGAAAATAAAAGGCAGAATGCAAAGTTATATGTACCGTCAGAGCACTGACAAAGACTTTGGGCTGAAGAGACCACTGGTTTTACTCACTTTTTTTCCCCATATTCCTTGCAAATGCACCAAAGCATTGGAAATCACCCATGGAGCCACTAGCCACATGGGGCTATTTCAATTTAAATAGTTAAAATAAAATTTGAAATTCGGCCCTTGGTTGTCCTAGCCACACTTCAAGTGCTCAGTAGTACGTGAAGGCTCCATATTGGACAGTGCAGATACCGAGCATTTCCGGCTTCGCAGAAAGCTCTATTGGATAACATTCGTATGGAGATCACCAGTTTATCACTCCATAACATGCGTTCTGAAGGACACTAGCCTGGTAAGATACCAAGATCCTGGCTAAATCAACCTGGAAAATTCTGCGTCCTAAATCCCCTGCCTTACGTGTTAGAGTATTAATACTGTGAATCTCCAAGACTCGGGCTCTAGTATC
>NW_012151729.1:6417968-6441884 GCF_000956105.1 Propithecus coquereli
TAGGAAACTAATGTAGAGTGCCTGAAAACGTCTCTAGAGATACTAATGTCCCACTGGGAAGCTGGTCTGATAGGAAGAGCTAGAATCAGAATCAGGAGTACAGGGTCTGTCTCGGTTCAGCAACCAGCCAGCTTTGTAACCACCAGCAACTCACAGCTTCAGTTTCTTCTTCCATAAAATGACAACATTACCACCTCCTCAACCTAATTTTTAAAAATTTATGAACGTAAAAATTATAGACATATTTTGCAAGAAAAACTCAAACTTGCATACTTCAACTTCTCAGTTACAACAAGGGGATAAAACAACACATAAGGTAGAAAAGTTTTAGAATAAAACTACTAGCAGAATTGCCTGTAGTTTCAACAAGGATTTGTAATGAGGCAGGAAAAGCATGAAAATTGTTTTTGTTTTAATGCACTCAGCAGAAAAAGTGATTGACAAACATTTTGTACCCAGGTGGAAACATTTGGAATCAGGTTCTATAGCCTCCCTTCTGCTCCGTCAAAAGACCTTTCTTTCAAAGATTCGGAGCATGATATTTTGTTATCAGGGATTTTAAAAAATAATAAAGTTTTTTCTCCCAAGAGTAAACACGAAGAGCAAAATTTATAGACCAAAAGAGCTGCCTCTCCTGTTTTTTTTTTAATTAGCGTAATAAAGGATCAAGCCAAATGTCTCCCGTTTTAAAAAGGAAAGCAGAGTTGGGAATCAAAGAAGACCATATACATTCCTCTCTTAACGGGCTGCCAAGATTTAAAGTTAGCGCTGGAACTCTGAACACTGCACGTTCTTCCCCAGCTCCCCAGTCCTGGGATGTTTGGGGCCTGTGTGAAGACACCACGCCACCTGCTGGACTTGGTAGTCATGGAAACCCCTCTCGTCCGTGCTCAAGAGAGCGTCAGAAACACACTGGCCCCTCCAGGTGGGCGAGATGAGAAAAGAGTAATACACTAAAAACCTTGGATTGTACACTTTAAATGGTTAATTGTATGGTACGTTAATTATATCTCAATTTTTAAATAATGTGAAAAAACTTAATTGTACAAGCTGGTTGTGACAGAATTTTTTTTTTTTTTAAACTAGGTTTCCCCCCAAACAATGAAACACGTCATTTGGTAAAGACCCATGGCAAACAATACCCTACAAAAACAAGAAACCTGGAGGCAGGGATAGGCTTATTAACACTAACGTAAGACTTTAACCAGTCCGAGCCCACAGGGACAGCTTAGTGCTTTACTTGCTGAAAGGCTCTGTTCTTTCAGGACAATGTGCACCTACAAAATAGCGACCCATGTCATCTTCATGGTGGAGAAATCAGTCCCCAAGACAGTTCTCCCTAGGGTCTTTTTGGTTGACTGCGGCCCCTCATTACATGATAACAAAAATCATAGCTGCAATTATTATCTACATAGGACTATGAAGGATTTTTTTCAAGGAAAGGAAGTTTAAAGTTCTACATAAGTTGGCACAATACAGTCACCTCCCTATGTTCTTACCATCCTTGTGACCAAAGAGCCATCACATCTCTGTCCAAATTTTATCCTCCATAAAGTCAAAATGAGCAGTTATTAATATTAACAAAGGCAAAAAAAAAAAAACTCTGGCAGAAAAAAAATACAGGGTGAAGAGGAAAACACATCCACCTGGCAGCTGAGATTCCTGGACACCAGCTCACGCCTTGCTGACCTAGGACAAGTGACTCACACATTCAGAGCATCTGTCTTCACATTTGGAAAATAAAGGTTGGACGCAGACAATCCAAAAGGGCCCCTTTCTGATCTAACAGTCTCATTTTTCAGAAACAGGGTTCAGATCTCCTAACTCTTAGTACCTGGCTCTTACAGACCCGGTTCTGTGGAATTTAGAATGTGCAAGGTGGCTACCAAGTCTGGAACCATAACCAAACAGATGATAAATGGCTTACTGATTAAATAATGTGATAAAATAATATACGTTTCCAGACTTGATGACCACCTTGTAACAAACAGCACAATCAATCTTCTTTCATCATTTTCCCTACAGTGTGACTTAAGAGCTACCTAACCAACAGCAAAAGCAGGAGGGGGGTCTCTTGTAAGAGTGGCCACTCAGACCGAGCCGTACCTACGCACACACTTACCTTAGAGATGGATCATCGCTCAGCTCGCACCTGTAGCCTGGAACAACGCTCCGGGATACCAGACACTAAACCATGGGCATGCCACTCAAGAAGGCCCCACAGCAAAAGATACTCCACAAAAACAAGATAACTGTAGTCCAAAAAGGAGCACAACCAGGGGACTAAAGAAAGGAAGCCTCGGTCAGCAAAGAAATGAACACTAACCGTATTTTACGGCCTTATTGGGGTTAGGGGGTGAAGCAACGGTGAAGAACTACAAAAACTGAGGGCTACCTTGCGCAGTGCCCACACAGGATGGAGCTGAGCATGCTCCCCAAGCCCTCGCTATAAACTGCAGCTGGTCGAAAGCCCAGCCCATTCCACTCCCACCTGCAACAGGTAGAAGAGGTTAATTCTCAATGACCTGAAATAAACAAC
Organism: Propithecus coquereli; assembly: GCF_000956105.1. Taxonomy (NCBI): domain Eukaryota; kingdom Metazoa; phylum Chordata; class Mammalia; order Primates; family Indriidae; genus Propithecus; species Propithecus coquereli. The sequence goes on from NW_012151729.1 coordinate 6,420,508, forward strand.
GCAAACTTCGGTGATAAGAAACTGCCGTTTTCTGGTGGGCTTAATACAGGAGTGCTGAATACACGCAATGATAAGCTCCAAAACGTCTCTGGCAGAGACGAGTAAGTAGGCACATGACTGAAGTCTCAGCTTAAAGATCATGGCTTCCAGGGAGCCTCTGCCTGACCCCACGCCACCCACAACTCCTGGTTTGGGCCAGGTGTGACTCCTTCACGCATCTGCACACCTGCCATCCATTGCCTGAGTATCCACTGCCTGTTGTAAAATTTCAAGACTGGTCCTAAAATCATTTCATCTGAGAAATATTTCTTTTCCCAGCTTTAAAATATTATTTTCCTTAAAAATCCCTTAAATGCCTTCCACCTACGATTTCTTTCTTTTACTTCTAGTCTCAGTAAATCCTCTAGGGATGCTCTCTGAAAAGAAGCTTCATTTATCATTTGGTTGCCTTCGTCACCATCACTTGTTGAAAAGTCTTATTAGTATGGAAAGCAGTTCTGAGCTCCAAAATTACCTCTAAAAATTCACAATAAACTTAGAGTCATACATAATTCGATTTTTTAGTAGGACTTCTTTCCAACTTGTTTTCATTATCCAGCTGTTTGATCCCAGCCAGCTATTGATGGGGCTGAGGTGGTGGTGAGAGTTGGGGAAGAGGAACCTCATCTCTGCAAAGGGGGTGGGCGGAAGCAGCATTGGCTCAGTTTGAAACAGTAGTTATCAAAGTGTGGTCTCCCCAGATCTTGTTAGAGATGCAAGTTCTTGGGCCCTACTCCAGACCTCCCGCATCAGGCCATCCAGGTGATTCCCATGTGTGCTTAACTTTAAAAGATTTGGTTCAGATGTAGTGTTTACTGAATTACAGGCTGCAGTCAAGATTTTAGAAACAGCTGGTTGAAAATAATTGCCTTGACTGGCTCTAGCAACCCCGCAGAAACATACCCCCCTTGCGTGTATGTTCTCTTCATTCATCATTTATGAGTATATTCTTATGACTCCACAGGGCTGACAATTTGGCATTAGACTTGCTAATGAGCAGCAGCCGTGCACCCCGCTGCCTGTCATTCAGTGCAGTATGTGGCGAGGAGCTTAGCAGTCAACCTTCCTCCACATTCTGCTCTCAGGAAATTAGCAGGGGGAGGGTCCAGAGGTGTCATTTGACACTGAGGACAGTATTTATTTCCTGTGCAAAAGAGCCAAGGCAGAAAGACAAACCTCAGTAAGAAGCTAACTTCCGTAAGGAGGAACTGGATGGAAACGGTGATGCTGGCAGCTGCCTTTGCAGACTCTAACTCCAGCACCATGAACTTGTCCTTCGCTCACCTCCACTTTGCTGGAGGGTACCTGCCCTCTGATTCCCAAGACTGGAGAACCATCGTTCCAGCTCTCTTGGTGGCTGTCTGTCTGGTGGGCTTCATGGGAAACCTGTGTGTGATTGGCATCCTGCTTCATAGTGCTTGGAAAGGAAAGCCATCCATGATCCACTCCCTGATTCTGAATCTCAGCCTGGCTGATCTCTCCCTCTTGCTGTTTTCTGCACCTGTCCGAGCTACAGCATACTCCAAAGGTGTTTGGGATCTAGGCTGGTTTGTCTGCAAGTCCTCTGACTGGTTCATCCACACATGCATGGCAGCAAAGAGCCTGACAATCGTTGTGGTGGCCAAAGTATGCTTCATGTATGCGAGTGACCCAGCCAAGCAAGTAAGTATCCAGAACTGCACCATCTGGTCAGTGCTGGCGGCCATCTGGGCTGCGGCTAGCCTGTTACCTCTGCCGGAATGGCTCTTTAGCACCACCAGGCATCATGCGGGTGTGGAAATGTGCCTCATGGATGTACCAGCTGTGGCTGAAGAGTTCATGTCACTGTTTGGTAAGCTCTACCCTCTCCTGGCATTTTGCCTTCCATTGCTCTTTGCCAGCTTTTATTTCTGGAGAGCTTATGGCCAATGTAAAAAACGAGGAACTAAGACTCAAAATCTGAGAAACCAGATACGCTCAAAGCAACTCACAGTGATGCTGCTGAGCATTGCCGCCACCTCTGCTCTTCTGTGGCTCCCTGAATGGGTAGCGTGGCTGTGGGTATGGCATCTGAAGGCTGGGCGCCCGGCCCCACCACAGGGTTTCATAGCCCTGTCCCAAGTCCTAATGTTTTCCATCTCTTCAGCAAATCCCTTCATTTTTCTCGTGATGTCAGAGGAGTTCAAAGAAGGCTTGAAAGGCTTATGGAAATGGATGATAACCAAAAAACCTGTAACTGTCACAGAGTCTCAAGAAACACCAGCCGGTAACTCAGAGGTCCTTCCTGACAAGGTTCCATCTCCAGAGTCCCCAACATCCACACCAGAGAAAGAGAAACACGGCTTTCCCTCCTCCGGCAAAGGGAAAACTGAAACGGTGGAGATTCCCATCCTCCCTGACGTAGAGCAGTTTTGGCATGAGAGGGACACAGTCCCTTCTGTACAGGACAATGACCCTATCCCCTGGGAACATGAAGATCAAGTAACAGGGGGTGGTGATAAATAGATTCATGTTTCGAAGCAAAACAGATTGTGATTACTGTATTTACTTGTACTGCTCATTATCAATATTGCTGACTTTACCATATCAAATATGATACAATTACTACTGCTAGGAATTACAGAAATGCTTCATATTTTACATTTTGAAAATGTGCAATTTGGTAAGTGAAACACCATGTTGGGAGTAATAATTATGTTTCAGAGTTATAACCTGACTGTCGCAAGAATTCATTTTAAGTGCCGTATAAAGATGTTGCTGTCAAAGGGATTAGAGAGCCCAGCTATGTTGTCGCTTGTTTACAATGGCTGTTTTATTAGGGACCCCTTAGGACCAGCCTTGTACTGCCCTGGCCAGAGCCTGGAGTAGAGCTTATCTCTGTCAAAGCCTGAGCCCCTTTGCCTTTGGTTTCTCCCGGAACCTGCAGGTCCTAACTTCACCTACCAAATTATCCTTTAACATATTAATGAGTAAATTTTAATGACTTATCTTAATTTCCTTAATATTAATTTACTTACTGAAAATCCGTATCAGAATTTCTATGACCGAAGTTTACATAATAAGAAACATGACTTTATTCCAATTTTGGGTTAATTTCAAACCACAGCTATTTTTGGTTAAGCTTAAATTCAAACTTTGGCTTATACTGAAGTCTGCTTCAGTGATCTTTTAAAAACCACCTGAATGAGTCTTCAGTTTGAGAATTTTAGCAGCCTACCCAGGACATTCTATATTCTGATAAGGAAAAAAAGAACTTAAAAACTGCCCTTCCTTCTCTTCCAAAATCCAGGAAATAGTTGTTCTTTTACAAACAGAAATTTTTTTCTCCCAATATCTCCTTTCTCCCAAGATAAACTATAAGTTATGGTTACTGATTAAAGGCAAGCCTCAAACATAAAGAGGGGATGGAGATTGTGATTTTACTTGTTAAACAGTATTAAACTTACCCATTACATTGAACTGGAACCCTGCTTTTAAAATACATAAGAAAAAGATTATTATCAAAAAGAGAAAATTCAACAGACAAAAGGAAGAGTTTGGCTAAGAATAAAAAATAAGGGCGATGCAGAAAGAAAAGCAATAAAATTAAAATTTTGTGTTCCCAACCATATGGTAAAATTTGAATAACAGGCAGTAACTATTTCATTTTACAGCAAGGTAAAGCATACCCAATAAAACATAATGATGATACATTTCTTTCCCTTTTAAACGTAAGGACATTTATCTATGATTCTTGATTACTTCATAATGGAACTCTGTGGTATTTTCACTGAGGGGTTCCCTCAGAATAAAAATGCCTTTAGGGCAAGCAATGGAGAATCTGAAATATAAAAAATATGCTATGAAAAAAACTATTTTTTTATGTTCAGTCTGTGACTTTGGGGATTTTTTTTTTTTTTTTTTACAAACAGCCACAGTTTGCTTTTCAACATATAGGCAGGGCTGTTTTCTTTTTACTTTGTTCATTGCAAATATTATTTGAAGCCCATGAGTTCAAATAAAGTACAATTTAACCCAAGATCCAAAATATTGCTTTGTGATATACAAGGGATTACCATTAAAATTGTGAGTATGTGAATTAAAGATTTTTATGTTCATTATATACAGTAAATGTAGGATGTAGGTTTCCAGTGTTTGACACTTTTAACTTACAAAGAAATAAAAACAATTATGTTTTACCTCAGATAGGCTTAAGGCTGTCTTTGTCTTCAATTATCATTTCAAAATCATCATTTGGAACAATGGGACTTTATGGAGATGTCTGACTTTATCACTGGCACAGGTCTCAGGGTAACCTGATTTTCAGAGTTTGCTGATAAGCACCAAATCAAGATACAGACACTAGAACAACGTGTAATTACAGTGAACCTTTCATTAAGAACCTGATATAAAGTCTTGACTTTCTCTCTTTAAAAATCTGCCTAGAAAACTTTGATTTGCACCTTACGTCAACAAACCCAATAGTGTAAGACAAAAGTATAAAATTATAATAGATATCGCCAAACCATTTTCTTTTCACTTCTCTACTGTGAGAAACAGAATGTAGTCAGTGGGCAAACAATACTACATGGAATTCAAAGTAACAAAATAAGGCATTCTAGAAACTGTAACTTTGAGCCATACTTCTTAATAGCTGTCTTCCTTTTGGCAAGCACTTCAATTTCACTACTCATAAAACTCAAAACTCACTCAAAGAATTTATAAAAATGAACTTCAAAAAAGAGAAAAAAGAAAACAAAAGACATCCTGTTTATCTCACCAATACCTGGTTCCTCTATACAGAGTTCACGTATTTCTCTGCACTTAATAGATGAAAGAGCTAAGAACTAAGAAACATGGATGTGAATGTGTATCTGTGACTGTGTACACATAACATAGAAACACAGAGATGTTGGTATCCCCTTTCTAGGTTTTGTTGCAATCAGAGTAGGTATGAGATAACAGGAAAATAAATTATTCTATTAGTACATACATTTTCTTAAACATTTTATTTGTGTGGCACTCTGAAACTGACATCCTATGAAGGGATAAAATAAAAGGGATTTTTTTAAACTGAGGAGGTAAAGCTAGAAACAGCAATTGGGAATCAAAGTTAGTTTCGGTACGATGTGCATGACGTGCTAAAAGGATGCCAGAAAGGCACAAACCATCACACATGAACACAAAAGACAAAAACAAAAAACAACAAAAACAAAAAATAAAAAAAGCCATCATCTTCTTGCTATGAAGCAGTAAGGTCCTGCTAAGAGACTTAAGCTCCAAAAAGGTTCTCTACAAAATTCCTCCCCCTTTATACTAGATACTGTATTATATTAAAGCCTTTTAAAACTATGTAATATTCAAAATTTAATGTCAACTTTCTTTGTGCCAATTACATTTGCTGCTTTAAAAAAAACAGGTTTAAAATAAGTTTTTATAAATAATGTAACAATAATAATATACAATACACATATATAAAAAGGGTTGGTTTATTGTAGTTCAAATACATAAACTGAACATTCAAACATCTTAAAATTAAACTTTAGAAACAAAAGTTTAACGTTCAAACAGGAATATAGTTTACAGGGAATACCCCGAAAGGTAATTTGTTGTCTAATCCAGAATATTGATAAAGATCACTTAATGGTGAATAAAGTATGTTTAACCAGTGGTTCTATTCTGGCCAACATGTTAGTTATGACCATAGTTCCAAACCTGAGAAGAACTTACTACATAAATCTTCTCTTAGGCTAAACGACAAGACTTGGTCTATAATTCAGAGGGGATAATCAAAGCACATAAGTGAACAAATAAAACTAAACTGTTCTTTAGAGACAAAGGTAAAAGTATTGTCCATTATAATAATCTTAGCCTCTGGAAGATAAGAATTCAATTTTCAGTGTTTTCTCTTTTACCCGCTTTAAAAAATAAAATCAAAACAAAACGAACCCCAACTTAGGTTTTCTTGGAGTCTGTGGTTTTTGCATCTGGCAAGTTCAAACCACAAATGCTCTTACGTCTTGCATGTATAACACTGCTAGAAAGAACGTCACCAAGTCACTGACTTCCACACCTCATAAAAGGATGATTTTTAGCTTCAAAAGATTTTAGATTTACTAGAGACAGCCTATATTTGAGTATGTATGTCAGTCATGCCACACAAAGAAAAGCATAAATATTTCCAAAGTGTCTTGTTCAGAAACTGTTCATGAATGCTTCTCCTTCTGTTTGTCAGATGGTTTTGCAATAGGTTGACTAATGCACATATATGTAAAAACCCGAAAATTGGCTCATGCAAGCATTTTGAATTAATATATACCCCTGTGGAAGAGTATTTAGAATTATTTTGTTGATCGTCTCGTGGGCTCTGACGCTGTGGGAGGTGGAGGTGGGCCCCGGCGATCTAGGTCATCGACATACGCCACAATGAGTTTACGCCTTTCCTCGGGCACACAGTCCAGTACAAGATACCGCTTGTCATTCTGCAAAATTTTTTCTACGTCTTTCAGGTGCTGATCAGATTCTTGAATTAGCTTTTTAGATCTGAAATAAGAAAAAGAAGTCCAGGAATTACTGACTGCTGTTCACAGGTCTTTCAGAAATGAGCTGGAAATGTCCATCTACTTCCTAATTGTGTTTCCATTTTTTTATTTATTTATTTTTTTTTTAAGAAAAATTTCACTGCAGTGGTCACCTTTGTAAGTCGCCTCAGCAAAGACTCCAAGGAGTGAAAGGGCCTCAGAAGCTGAATTACCCTCCCACCCCTACTGGTGGTCCCTCCAGATCAGGGCTGAGGGTGGGTGGATAAATCTTGCCCGTGCTGTACCTGTTCTGTGGATGAACAGAGGACTTCAGTCTGCGGGGCTGCCAATCCCAGCATCTTTCACAAGCTTTCACTTTCACATCTTTCACTAAATTAACTATAAAAATGTAGAAAGAAGTCTTACTTCACATCTAATTTAAAAGCCCAAGCTGATGCAAAACATTAAGGATCCTGACCAAAAAATCCAAATGACAAAATATCTAAAAACCACACCCTCAGCACTATCTATCCTCCCATGCACATACCCTTCATTAAGATGTTTCCAATTTTTATTTTAAAGGAAGAAAAGCTGAAGCATGAAACAAAAATGGTTTCCTGCATACTGACTGGTAAGCAATGCAAAATTGTTTTCCTGATGATAAACTGTTGGAGGGGAGAACGGTTGGGTAGGGTATGTTACAGAGAAATCTTATTTTAAGGCTCCAATTTTATAATTTACAATTTTTATTTAAATATATCCAGAAAAATGCTTTCCTCTGAGAAAAAAAATGTTTTTGCTGAGCTTAAATAGATGATTTCAAGCTTTCAAATGATCTAACCATACTGAATAGTCTTCAGAGGAGGCAAAGATAATTGACAATGAAGGATTATTTTAAAAGTCTCCTCATGAAATAAAATTCTTATATAGTTGGGGGTACTTCTAAAAAAGCAGTGAAGTAAAAACAAAGGTTATGTTTTAAAAAGCAGATGGGTGGGTTAACACAAAATAAGAATTGACATCTGGGCCCTTTCTTTAAAAAAAAAAAAAAAGTATGGTAGATATGGGCTGTATTCGGCTTTGAATAAAAGTTGGCGTCTTCTTATCCCTAAAATTTAATAATGTCAACATGTGTGTGAATGCAAAGAATGCTCTGGCCATTAGAGTAAAGACTAGTAAGGACAAGGAATGCCGATATAAAACATTTCATTGCACACACCTATATGTTATAAATTTCGTCTCTTTCAAAAGCGTCCTGAAGTCAGCTTTGGCTGTAATATATTTGTCTCTGATATATTCTTCAAACTCTCTTTGTTTTTTCTGCCAAAAAAAGAAAAAAGTAAGATTAGGGAAAAGTAAATCCATTAATTCCAAAACAAACATCAGGTATTTATTAAACCAATAATGTCACATAATAAAACCAAAAATTCAAAAGAAAAAAGCAGTAGGGTACATGTTTGTTCATATAAAATTCACTAAAATGCATAATCTGCAATGCACATTTTTAAGGCAAAAAGAAAGCAAGAATGAGGAGTCATATATTAGTAGTGGCTAAAACTTGAGGACTTGGTATGTCCCTGCACTACTGAGTATTTAATGAAGATCATTTCCTTCAATCTTTGTAACAATTTCAAGAGGTAGACAAAAATAGGAAAATTAAGGGTTAAGTGTTCATTTCCTGTAGACTTTATTTATATCTTCAAGCACAAAAACAGTACTGTGGTGTAATTTAGAGATTCACTAACTGTAAGATAACACTCAGAACCTTAACTCATACAAATAAAAGGCCAACAAATAAAATGGACTATAGTAAGCAAATACTTTATTTGAAGTTATTCACTATTTCAGACCTTTAGTGAGTTTGTTTCCTAGAGAGGAGTCAAAATGCACAAGATCAGGCCTCAGTTTTTATAAACCTCAAACATCTGAGAGGTTCTTCTACTGCAAAGTCTACGGAGCATATGAGAACTAGGGATCTTGTTACGGTGTTCTTGTTAGGATGGCTTAAGAGTCAAGTGGCCAGCCTAAATATGTCTGTCTAGTGGGACCTGACTATAAAATTAAAACTCTAGCTTCATTAAATCTCTAAGATCCCAAAACACAACCTTTAACCTCAAAGATTAAAATTTTAAACTTCTACTGTGCTTTCTTGTTAATATATCATGCAAGAAATAAAATAGGAACTTTAATTAAATTCAGATTCATTTCTTATACACTTAATTCACTTAAAACCATCAATTTCACTTTGGTCAAGATACTAGTGCTATTGACTAAGCACTCAATTAATATCTTGTAAACGCACAGTAAATCTGAGACAAAAAAATCCTCTCGAGGGGAGGGGGAGCAAGGGCAACATATGTAACCTAAACATCTGTACCCCCATAATATGCTGAAATAAAAAAAAAAAAAATCCTCTCACCCTGTCACTGGAGGAGAACTTAATGCACCGAGGATCTTCCTTAATGATTTTTTTCACTTCTTTCCATGTTGATGTTAAGGTAATCTTTGAAAAGACATGTGAATAAAAAACATAAATACAACTTGCTTTTATTTAGGGGGTCAAACTGCAGCACATATGGTACATAATATTACACACTGACCTGCGATCTCTTGTAATGCCCAAGCGTAACTGGACTAGTTAGGGACAGGGAAGCAGCGTTAATGCAATTTCTTTTTGTTGGCTTGCCACAAGACTTATTTTCATGGCCATACTTTCAAGGTGGCCTAAGACAATCACCTGCAAACCCTGTATTTACATGGGCAAACATCATAACTTCTGAAGAAACCATCACCAAAAAGAGAGCAGATAAACAGGAACAAAACCTGGATAACAAAGTGTACAAACTGCCAAACAAGGGGCCATAGTACCAAATTGAAAATGGAGCAAAAGAAGGAATTTACTAAATCTATTATCAGGAAGGATCACTGATCACACATAGCTGAGGACATTTTGAATTACCGTAGCAGCAGTTATGAATTTGAAAACTGCAAAGAGAAGTAATTTCTAAATAGTAGGAATGCCATATAACATTTTTTTTAAAAAATCAGAGAAGAAAGAGTCATACAATGAATTCTAGTAATGAGTCTAAAAACTGTGACACTAAAAATCCAATAATGCTTTACTTTTTGGAATTATTAACAAAGATTCATCTAGATTAAAATAAGAAAAATAAGAAACTCTTACCGCAGAAGTTTCATCCAGAAGTTGCCGAAAGTGCTCCCTCTTCTTTTTGGTAAGTGCCTCAATGTGTTCATTAAAAAGCTTCTCTTTCTCCTCTCTTTCCAGTAAGGATCCAGATTCCCAGCGGTGATCTTTTCGGAGGGTCCTACGAGTATCAGACCATGACACATCTGAAGAACGTACCTAAAAAAGAGAACTATTATGTATCACCAAAGAGACTTATCTTTTCACAGTTCCAACAATAAGAGGCTCAATGATTTAACTTAGGAATGATAAACTTAATTTTTATTTATAAAAAGTGGAGTCATTCAAAAACTAGAAAATAACATCTTTTGAAAATAAATACATCCTTTTGAATAGACCACATATTATAAATGAATCGTGTGTTAAAAGGCCATTTAAAAAGAACTTCTAGCAAGTTAATAAGCTCAAGACACTAAAGCAGTGTTAACTTAATCAACACCTAAGCTGTGTGCATTTCCAGTAATCTAGAAAAGAGATCTCTGGTGATTCCACCTTAGTTAGAAGTCACTGAAAAACTACTTTATTTTAAGCCAGAAATCGTACATCCCAGCACTCACCTAAGCTACCAAACATGAGTTTAGAGATAAGGGAGATGGGGAAGGATGAAAAGAAGATATCTCCTATCAATCATAATCCCTAAGAACTTTAATATAGGGTGAGAGTATAAGTATCCCTTATGTAAAATACCTGGGACCAGAGGTACTCCAGATTTCAGTTTATTTTGGATTTTGGAATATTTGTATATACAAAATGAAATATCTTCGGGATAGGACCCAAGTCTAAACACAAAATTCATTTGTTTCACATACATCATATACATACCCTGAAGATAATTTTATAAAACTATTTTTAATAATTTTGTGTAGGAAACAAAGATTGTGTTGGCCGGGCGCGGTGGCTCACGCCTGTAATCCTAGCACTCTGGGAGGCCGAGGCAGGCAGATCGTTTGAGCTCAGGAGTTCGAAACCAGCCTGAGCAAGAGCGAGACCCCATCTCTACTAAAAATAGAAAGAAATTAATCGGACAACTAAAAATATATAGAAAAAATTAGCCGGACATGGTGGCACATGCCTGTAGTCCCAGCTACTCGGGAGGCTGAGGCAGGAGGATTGCTTGAGCCCAGGAGTTTGAGGTTGCTGTGAGCTAGGCTGACGCCACGGCACTCACTCTAGCCCGGGCAAAAGAGTGAGACTCTGTCTCAAAAAAAAAAAAAAAAAGAAGATTGTGTTAAGTAATTATATGTGGAATTTTCCACTTGTGGAGCCATGTCAGTGCTCAAAAAGTTTCAGACTTTGAAGCATTTCAGGTTTCAGACTATCAGATTAGGGATGCTTAACCATAGTACTACTTAGGTACTTATGCTATTTAACACCTTACCAACTTCTGATAGAAGAAATGTATAGAAATACAAGAGGAAATATTTTTGTTTTCTTGTAGGGTTAAGCATTCAGAAGAAAAAAAAAGCAACACAGCAAACCTTGAGTTCAAATGTGGACTTATTGACTACATACTGAAAAGTGACACTTCCAAGCATAAGAATTAGCATAGTCTAGAAGAGAAGACAGCAGATGAAAGGACAGTTCAACATACGCAAATTGATAAATGTGATATGCCACATAAACAAAATGAAGGATGAAAACCGTATGATCATCTCAATAGATGCAGAGAAAGCATTTGACAAAATTCAGCACGCTTTTATGATAAAAACTCAATAGAATAGGTATAGAGAGAACGTAACTCAATACAGTAAAGGCCTTTTATGACAAACTCGTAGCTAACATCATACCCAACAGTGAAAAGCTGAAAGCTTTTCCTATAAAATCACGGACAAGACAATGCTGCTCACTAACCACTTTTTTTCAGTATAGTACTAGAAGTCCTAGCAAGAGCAATTAGGCAAGAGAAAGAAATAAAAGACATCCTAACAGGAAAGGAAAAAGTGAAATGATCTTTATTTGCTGATGACATGATCTTATATATACAGAAAGCCCTAAAGACTCCACCAAAAATTATTAGAATAAACAAATTCAATAAAGTTGCAGGATACAAAACCAACATATAAAAATCAGTAGTGTTTCTATATACTATTAATAGAAACAAACTATCCAAAAAGAAAATTTTTTTTTTAAATGCCATTTATAATAGCATCAAAATAAAATATTTAGGTGTAAATTTAACCAAAGAGTGAAAAAGATCTGTACGCTGAAAACTATAAAACTCTGAGGAGAGCAAAATGAAGAACACAAATCCCATGTTCGTGGATTGGAAGAACTAACACTGTTAAAATGTTCATACTAGCCAAAGCAATCTATAAATTCAATGAAATCCCTATCAAAATTCCAATGTCATTTTTCACAGAAATAGAAAAAAGTTAACACTTAAATTCATATAGAACCACAAAAGACGCCAAAAACAATCTTACGAAAAAGAACAAAGCTGGAGGTATCACACTCCCTAATCTAAAAATAAATCATAAAGCAAATGTAATCAAAACAGCAGTGAATTACAGACTTAAATATAATACCTGAAACTAAAACTACTAGAAGAAAACATGGGGGAAAAGCTCCATGACATTGGTCTGGGCAGTGATTTTTTTGATGCAGGCAACAAAAGCAAAAACAAACAAATGGGATTTCATCAAACGAAAAAGCTTCTACACAACAATGGAAATAATTATAAAGTGAAGAGATAACACACAGAAGGGTGGAAAATAGTCACAAACCATACACTGAATAAGGGGTTAATATTCAAAATATATAAGGAACTCAAACAGCTCAACTGCAAGAAAACAAATAACCAATTTAAAAATGGGCAAGGGCCATGAACAGACATTTCTCAAAAGAAGACATTCAAATGATCAGCAAGTATATGAAAAACTACTCAGCATCACTAATCATTAGGGCAATGCAAATTAAAACCACAATGAGATACCACATCACACCTGTAAGAATGGGTTTTATCAAAAAAATGAAGGATAAGTGGAGCCAAAGATACAAGAAAAGGACACTCTTCTACATTGTTGGTGGGAATGTAAATTAGTGTAGCCATTATGGAAAATGGTATAGAGGTTCCTTACAAACTAAGAATAGAACAACCATGTGGTCCAGCAATGCCACTTCTGGGTACTATATTCAAAGGAACTGAAATCAGTATGTCAAAGAAAATCTGCACTCTCATGTTCATTTTTGCACTATTCACAATAGCTAAAATATGGAATCAACCTAAGTGTCTATCAACAGATGAATGGATAAAGAATTTATGATATATACACACAGTGGAATATTATTCAGCCTTAAAAAGAAAAAAATCTATCATTTGCAACAACGTGGATGAACCCAGAGGACATTAGCTAAGTGAAATAAGCCAGGCACAGAAAGACAAATACTGCATAATCTAACTTATATGTGGAATCTAAAAAAGCTGAACTCATAGAAACAGAGAGCAGAATGATAGTCAACAGAAGCTGGGGGATGGAAGGAGGAGGAAGGAGGGAATCAGGAGTTATTATTGGTCAAAGGGTACAAAGTTTCAGACAGCAGGAATAAGTTTTGAGATCTACTACACAGCAGGGTGAGAAACGACAATAATAAACCATTGTGTATCCAAAATAAGAGTAAATTTCAAATGTCTAACAACAAAAAGTAAAAAAGTGATATGTTAATTAGCTTTGGTTAATCATTCCATATTTTTATGTATATATGCATATAGATTTCAAAACATCAACTGTACCCTGTAAGTATACACAATTATCATTTGTCAAATAAAAATACTTTTTTTTTAAAAAAAAAAGAAGACATAACAGGTAGGCTGGCTCACTAACCAACAAAAAGGTATGTTTCATTGCTTATAATGGCATTAAAAGTTAGTCACACTGCTGCCTATGTGAAGAAATATGGGAAACTAAATAGAAAGAAAGAAGAAAAATATTTCTTTAACCAATATTTATCAAGTATCTAAATACATGTCAGGTAAATATTGTGCTTGGCACTAAGACTACAAAACAAATAAGATGTTGCCCCTTCCTTCAAATAGCTCCAATAGCTTTTTTTAGGGCAGACAGACATGTAAGCAAATAATTGCAATAGCATGTAATGGTGCTGCAGAGTGCGTGTAAAAGAAAGAGCGAGGCCAAATCTGCTCGGACGGGTCGGGAGCAGCCTCACAGAAGAGATATTTGAGAGCATTCTTGAAGAATGAGGAAGTTTGTCATTGCAGTAGGAGTTTTAAACCATTCTAGGGGGAAGGATTGCCATGAGAAATGTTAGGACGGTAAGGTTCATTAACTAAGTTCAGCAAGGCTGGAACTCAGGAACGAAATGAAGAAAGCAAAGGTGAGGCAAGGCGCGGTGGCTCACGCCTGTAATCCTAGCACTCTGGGAGGCCGAGGCAGGCAGATCCTTTGAGCTCAGGAGTTCCAGACCAGCCTGAGCAAGAGAGAGACCTCGTCTCTACTAAAAATAGAAAGAAATTGGCCAAACAACTAAAAATAGAAAAAAAAAAAAAATTAGCCAGGCATGGTGGCACATGCTTGTAGTCCCAGCTACTTGGGAAGCTGAAGCAGCAGGATCGCTTGAGCCCAGGAGTTTGAGGTTGCTGTGAGCTACGCTGACGCCACGGCACTCTAGCCAGGGCAACAGAGTGAGACTCTGTCTCAAAAAAAAAAAAAAAAAATTGTTCATAATCGGGTAATACAATGAATTTCTAATAACCAGTACTTCAGAGGAAAATAGTGAAAAAGATTAATATATACCATGTCAGACAGAAGAGCCTTGAAATTCTGGATAGCTTCCTCTCGTTTGTGTTGCTCTCTCTCTCGATCTATTTCTTTCGTTTGTTCTGAACGTGCTTTTTGAACCTCCCTTTCTCGTTCTCGAAGGCTTGCCTCAATGCGGGCTTGCCGTTCAAGCTCCTTTTCTTTTTCTGAGTCTAAATTCTGTAAAAGTAAAATTACATTATCCTTACCAACTCCATCAAAATGTTTTCACACAATAACTAGCTTGCCAAATAAAAAATTCCAAATCTTGTTTTTACCAAGAATATACCTTAACATTGTTTATCTCCATCTCCAAATCAGCAACTATAGATTCTTATGTTAAGAATAACAAAAAGAAAAATTCCAGACTCCCAACAAGAAAAATTCCAAATAGCAACATGTACCCTTAAATGCAATTATTACTGTTATTATTGGCCAGGCACAGTGGCTCACACCTATAACCCTAGCACTCTGGGAGGCCGAGGCGGGTGGATTGTTTGAGCTCAGGAGTTCCAGATCAGCCCGAGCAAGAGCGAGACCCCCATCTCTACTAAAAAAATAGAAAGAAATTAGCTGGACAACTAAAAATATACAGAAAAAATTAGGTGGGCATGGTGGCACATGCCTGTAGTCCCAGCTACTCAGGAGACTGAGGCAGAAGGACTGCTTGAGCCCAGGAGTTTGAGGTTGCTGGGAGCTGGGCTGACGCCACAGCACTCTAGCCTGGGCAACAGAGTGAGACTCTGTCTCAAAAAAAAAAAAAAATTAATTAAAAAAAATAATGTTATTATTCAATGATAACAATACAAATAAACATAATGATTACCTTGGCTATTTTTTCAATGTACTGTTTGAAAAGGTCTTCTCTCATTGATGAACTATCCACTGCTTTGTAACGTGGATCACTTTCTACTTTGTCTTTTACTTTGCTCCATCGAGACTGACTGTCCAAATGATGATTAGATAATAGTTCAAAGAAATCCGATTTAATCTATATTTTAAAGCAGGTAGTGGGATGGGGAAAAAATAACGTACCATGAGAAATTCCTCATATCTAAATATTCACAACTAGAAAAAAAATTCACTTACCTTAAAAATGAGAATAGTAACTTTTAAAATGCACTTATTTAGAGGAGACTAAATCTTAAAGAGAGTATCAGAAATGCTCTTTTACTAGAAATATAAACAGCAACAAACATATAGGCTCTCTCATCTAAAATCTGCCAAATTCAAGATAAATCATATTTTACAAAGACATTATTCAAATAGAAAACAAAACTGTTTTAGGTTGTTTTTCACTTTTAATACAAGAACTGCCATGTTTTCATAGGGAATATGATTTTGTCTTGAGTTTTATGTATTTTTAGCTAAGACTCAGGCTTATGAACTGATAATAAAATACTTTAACATCAAGATGGTAAGAATGATTTATTTTTAAAAACTAGGTGGATGAAATTTTTATTCATTAAAATTAATGGGGGGATTTAGAAATCATTGAGCACAAATAGCAAGTCATTACAAACCTATACTGTCAAATGTCTAAAAATCAAAATAAGGTGAAAATTTTTATTTTGGTTTTTAAAAAGGCAGTTGTACACCACCTTGATATATAAGAAAACCACAGAATTTATATGTTGGTCATAATTAAGATTTATTTTAAAAACTGCATGCAGATATTCTGTACTTTTTAGCATTAATATGTACGTCTTTACCATCATAAAACTCAGAATATAAGTATTTACCAAATATTATACTCAACAACTGAAGTACCAAGTTAGTAACATTATACCAAAGGTATTAAATAATATTAATCCTTTAGTAACAACATATATAAGTACTTAGAATCCCTCTCCAAAACTGTATTTATTTGTTTTTTTAAGTAGAGGAAGAAAGGAATATTTATTTTTATGGATCTTTGAGGACCTGTTTTAAAATTTAATCTTATTTATATTACTTTGTACTCCTACCACAGAAGACACCCAAGGCAGCCAAGATTATCTGAACAAAAGATTCTGATGATGGTAAGACACCACCACCACCAATAGGGATTAAATAAATATGGTGCCTTCCCTCCTGACCAGGGGAATGAGAAATTAGGAACAGAATCAGAATTTAAGATGTGTGAGCCCAAAATTAACTAATCATTCCTTCCGCCTATTCCAACCCTACCACCTCCCCCTACAACCTCACTTCTCCAACTAGAGGATTAAAAAGGAGGTTGATGTCCCTTCTGGAAAACTTTTGTGAGGGTTAGAAAAAATAGAATTTCTGTTCCTGAGGGGAAATTGGTCAGGAAAAAAAAAGAAAGAAAGAAATAGAATTTCTGTATCAGAAAATTTTTTTTAAAGACAAGAGCTAAGCAGCTGTGGATTTTTCTCCACTGCTAAACTTGGCTCTTGACTTTTGTTGGATTAATGAGAAACACTCATAAACCCAATATTTCCAGAGAGTGATTAAGAAACCACTTAATGTATTGATGTAACGTAATTTTTGTTCATATTGTCTACTTTGTATCTGATGTGATGAATACCAAATTCCTAGATGCATTTGATAACTGGAAGGCAAAATTTACAATATTTACTTATGTTAAATAAAAAACGCTTATCAAATAGTTATAAATCTTTCTAAACCATAGGACTTTGTATTAACTTAAAACAATTTTCACATATTAGACACAAAGCCTATAAAGATTATCACATAGTTTTTTAAATGTGATATATAAACAAAGCAAACTTTAAATAAATTAAAACTTTAACTTCCTTTCATTGTGGATATTACCATGACAGGTTATAAACAGCTTACTGAGGCTGCTATCCGTAGGACAAGAATTATCTGACAGCTGCATAAATGTCAAAAAATGTCATTTACCATTAGCTGTAATTCAAGGCTCTTATTCTCCCTGTTTTCTTCCATTACTAACAAAAATACTTAATTTGTTCAGCAGGAAATTTTAAAAAGAGAGAAGAGGAAAAAATGCCAAATTCGTAACAAAGGATTAACTCTGTTATATGCAACTTCAAATGTGCTGTTTCAAAAGGTAAAGTATTTGAACCACAATTTTATAAAAATTGGTTATAATAAATAAATAAAAACTTGAGATTAGCTGCTTTGGCAAACAAAATAAAATACAGGTCTAATAAGAATAAGTACTTTTAAGAGTATTTTTCATAAAATGGAAAACCGTGGGTGAAAACTACATGAAAATGACTGGGTACCCTTTAGCTTGAATATGCTACTTATGAAAAAAAGAATTTCACCGGAAGTCAATGTTCTTCACAGGTTTTTAAAATTATTTTTAAACCTTTACTATTTAGCTATTGATTCAACTATCTCAATGCTATAAAGACCAGTCAGAGAATCACAAGAACGAGGAAATAAATTCCAGAATCATGCTACTGGTACTGGTCTTACTATTCAATTACACAGTTACAATGTGATTCGAGAAAAAAAAATAAAACAGTGTAGTCAATATACTTAAGAAGAACAATATAAACAATACAGTGGAAATCATGGAAAAAATGATAAAACTTCATTAACCAAATATTCTCAGAATTGAATATAAAATTTACTATATTTAAACCCTGACTTCTGCTTTGATAGCCTAGTTAGTAATTTATTTTGCACTCTTTAAATTGGCTAAGAAAGTTTCACTTTACCAATTTCCTGCTTTATTTTTTTAAATTTAGTAATGGTAAAAAACCAAACCCATAGAGAATTAAAATTTTACAATCAAAATGAAATAAACCTGAATATATTAAGTTTATTTAGATGTCATGTCTATTTAATTTCTTTTTTAAATTAACACATTCTGGCCACAACTCTCATCATATCATAAGGAAAAAGACTAAAAAAATGTAAAGTACCGGAACTGTGGGAGGCTAAAGTCACCACACAGAGAGATATCAATTCTTTCCTCACTAGGGAATCCCACAATACTTTGCGTGTCAGTGATTGACAGCTGTCACTGAACTGATTGACAGGCCGCACAGCACAAAACCGTAAAGTCTATCCAGTTGTTATAAAACAGAATACATAAAACAGTTACAAAAAAGTGTTCAGAAAAAGAAAATCAGTTACAAATGCAAAGGGAAATACATTCAATTTGTATAAAACCAATCATACAATATCAATCACTTATTTACTTGGTTTTCTTTAATCAAATACGTTATTCTAAAAATCAGAAGTAGCAAACAATTCATTAACATGATTCTAATTCAACATATAAAATTATGTAGTAGAACCCAATTTTGCATTTTTCCTGAGAAGCATAATCATTTTTTTAGAAAAGTTAACTGTGAAATAATTCTGGAAAAATTTTACTTTGAAGCCCAATAAAGCACATACTCAGAAAGTTTCACATATTTCTGACAAAAATTGTGTTACCTAGTACTGTTACTATTTTAAATGAAAGAGGCTTCTTTTCAAATAAGAGCAGCATTACTTCCCGAACATTTCTAAATAGAATTTGTAATACTGTAACTTTCTGAAATAAGAGGCAATTTTAAATGTCAAGAATGATTAGGCTCCAGAGGTTATTCTTCCACATTCACAAAGCCTACCAGGACACTAAGGAGAGCGGCTGCATGTTTTGATGGTTCACACACCACTGGTGTCATCTCCCTACTAGTCTGTCTGCCTCCCCAGTGGTGAGCTCCTCTCCACTCTTGCACTGCCATCAAATGACATTTGGAATTCATTAATCTTTAATAGCTGACCTTTAATTCTGATAAGCAATAATTTATATGTAAGATATGCTTACTGAAAGACTAGAAAGTCACTAAAATGCTATCTTTTAGAGGGCGAAAAAGATAAAGAAGCTCTTTGAAATTCAAATGTTACCACCTATAAAGAATCTTAAAATCTTAGTAGGCCCCACTGAGCTGGCAGTCCTAATAACCAGTTCTGGGTTTACAAGGCACCTTAATATTAATACAGTTTAAAGCAAAACCATACAGCTTAGTGAAGCTACTAAAATAAGCATTTTGGAAGTAAAGTGAGAGAATACATACATACATGAACAACTGTAAAAGTTAACTTAAAAGAACAAAGTAGGTCCTATTATTTATGCCCATAAATGAAGTTAGACACACAGCACCAGCTTAGTTCTTTCCATTCGCACTCACATCAATCACACCACTGGAACTAAAACCATCTTACCTTCTCACCTCTGGTCTTCGAATCTTCTTTCTCTTTCTTCCTTGCAGCTGCCACAAATTCATTAAACAAAGCTTCTCGATCTTTCATCTTTTCAATTGCTTTGAATCTTGAATCTTTAGCATGCTTGGCTGCAAATTCACTAAAAGTAGCTCTGTAACAAAATGGTAAGTGTGCTAACTTTGGTAGAGCTATATACCCTTGTAGAAAGGTATAGCAGAAAATACCATTTTCCAGCAAGAATATATGCCAAAGAGACACTGGGTCCCAACACCTAGCTAAACAGTGAACAATGAGCTACAGAAGGAGTAAAAAGGGCTAAAAAGTGAACATGTGATTAGCAACTTGTGTGCTATCAGCACAAAATTAGGAGGATATACATTTATTATAAAAAAGGCAGGAGATCAGAGAATAAAGAATTTGTGTGCTTCAAGAGACTTAAGGGCTCATCTATTTCTACCTAAGATGAAGCAGAGTCCTGCTTCCAGCCATAACGGAGTAATTCTTATTGGATTAATTCTCTTTCTATAAACAACTATAACACTGGGCAAAGTAAATGAGGCAACTGATTCCAAGGAATGGACAACAGGCAGAGCAAGACCAAGATATTTGAAAGAAGGGAAATTCATGAGGTAATGTCCCCCTCCCCATTGCCCTTGACCTTAGGACAGTTTCCCAAGGCGCGGACAGGAAAAGTCCGCAAAGATCAAAGCTTAGGTGCTAAAACAGCAGAGGAGGAAGCTATAAAGACAGGACACCCCAGAAAAGTCCCTCTTAGGGACTCCCCACAAGTCCACAGCCAAAGCCAAGCTGCACAACAGCAGGGAGAAAAAATCACTCCCATACCAAGCTGCCATGGGATTAAGAGTGAAAAACAGGTAACAGAGATTTCAGAGTGATGGAGGATGAATAGTATCAAGCCAACAAAGTCCACAAAAGATCCACAGGGAAACAGACTTGGGGGTGCTCAGAGAACCACTCTCTACTTTTAGAGATCCATAATAACAAAGCATAACATTAACCCTAAAATTAAGGGGGCAGCCAGTAACTGAACTGTCTGCTAAAACAAAAATCCCCATTGTTCAGCAGAAGGTAACAGACTCCAGATTTCTATACATTATCCACAGTGTCCAATATTCAATCAAAAATCACTAACATACAAAGAAACATGTGATCTGTAGGGGAAAAAAACTTAAAAGTCAACAGAAACTGAACCTAAGATGTCCAGACATTGTTCTAAGTAAGCAATTACCTTTAAACAACTATCATAATTACGTTGAAAGAATTACAGAAAAATAGGTTCAAAGAATTGAAAACGTGGTTTTAACATGAATGAACAAATAGGGAATTTCAGCAGAGATAGGAAAATATAAAAAAGAACCCAAAATTAACTGAAAGGAAAAATTAACTGGATAGGCTTAACATGAGATTAGACATAACAGACTAAGAGTCAACTATAGGAAGTTAGATCAATAACAATTATCTAATCGAAAGAAGAGACAGAAAAAAGACTGGGGTAGGGCGAACAGTCTCAGGGAAATGTGAGAATATCAAACGCTTTAATATATATGCAATTAGAATTCGAAAAAAGGGAAGAGTGAATGAGGGCAGAAAAATTACTAGCCAAAAACTTCCCAAATTTGATGAAAAACACCAATCTATAGATCCAAAAAGCTGAGGAAACTCTAAGCAGGTTAAATAAAAAGATGAAGCCTATGAGGGCTAATCAACATACGTATAAAAAAA
>NW_012151729.1:6442663-6443795 GCF_000956105.1 Propithecus coquereli
AAAAAAAAAAAAAAACCAGACGTAGCAAAAGATCCTTTGGGGGGAAGTAGCTAACGGTTGGTGGGAGGGAATGGGGAGATACAGTACAATGATCAGAAGCTGACCATGGGAGGTATGCCTTAAATTTCCATTAAAAAAGAAAAAAGACATAGAAGAGACAGGTACAGTTAAGTAATTCTCCCCAATCATTCTTTCCCTTTGGAAAAAACTCCAGTGCTCTACATTTACTGGAGTTTTTTAATAGTGGGTTTCCCCAATACAAAAAGAAAATTAGGTCCATGGACAGAATTTTCTCATTTTTAAATTTTTCCTCCTTTTTCTTTCTACTTACTAAAAATGGTCCTAATCTATACGCTAGAGTTAGATATATAAATACAGCAATATAGCACAATGCCCCAAGTGCCTGATGGTTTTATTTTTTGAAGTAACCTGCATAGCACAGATCACTTCACCAATTCTATCTGCCCAAAAAGAACAACAGTAGGGTACTGTGATAGAGTAAGATTTAGTCAGATCTACAAAAGGGAAACCTCTTTGGAGTCTTAATTATTCCCAGAACCATAAAAAGTTTTAATAAATACATTTTACAGAATCATTTGGAAATAAGCTACAGACATCATAAAACATCTATAAATATTTCAGCATGTGACTCCTAAGAATAAAGCCTTTTCCCTCTATAACCACAATACCCAAGAAAAATTACTAATTCTCTGATATCCAGTTCTCATTCAAATTTTCTCAATTGCCCTTGAAAAAAAATGTCTTTATAATCTAATCTTAATTACTTTGACTCATGAACTCACTCTTAAGAAAAAGCTCAAAACCCTCTGGAGAGTCTAAACCTCCATTACTCCACAAAGAATATTATATTCTTCTTAGCCACAAATACTCTATTAGCTTTATTTTCTAAAATTTGTATTAATGCCACAGATTTCCTTTCATATTTCAAATATAAAATTATAATAGTAAATATACTTTCTCAAATATTAGTCCTCGCTACCTCCATGGACAAAAATAACTGTGTAGTGCTCACTTCAGCAGCACATATACTAAAATTGGAACGATACAGAGAAGATTAGCATAGCCCCTGCATGAGGATGACACAAATAAATTTATAAAAAAAAAAATAACT
>NW_012151729.1:6444697-6457891 GCF_000956105.1 Propithecus coquereli
AAAATACATATACTTTGATATCCGACAGAAATGAATAAACATACCTTGGATTAAACTTTGCTTCTTCCATCATTTTTTTGAAATCTTCCTTGGCTTGCATTATTTTGTTTTTCTTTTCCCTGCGTTCTTCCTCTGCCCTGGTCTTTACATACTGATCAAACACCTATTACAAAAATATACCAATGTGACAAGTCAGTCTTTCACATAGGTAATTTAACTAACAAAATATCAAATGTATTAAAAAAAAAAAAAAACCCACTAAACCAGGGTCTTTGACTAAACTATAATAGGAACAATACACTAATTATATATAATTATATGCAGATTATTTATATAGCAAGTCTCACTTGAAAGCTTCATTGAAATATTACACAAGTATACAGCTCTCTGCTTAGGCTTCCAGAACAAAAGAAAACAGAAAAAAGAACCTCGAAAGATATACAGGGAGGAGTATATGTAGAATGTTAGAGACCATGAAAAAGTTTCAATTTTATCCTAAATGACATGAGAAATACTGGACAATTTTTAGCAAGGGAACACTGAATTAATCTGATCTCACTTAAACTTTAAAATTACTCTGGCTGCTGTATGGAAAAAGAACTAAAAAGGTGCAAGAAGAGAAAGAAAGAAGGACATCAATTAGGGGCTAGACAGGTGATGAAAGATGATCATGGCGGCTTGGATTAGGGTGTTAGTGGGGGAACTGATGAATAAGAGGTTAGATTTAGAAAATTCTTTGAAGGTAGATTTGCTGACAGACTGGAAATAGGCAGTGGGAAAAGTAAAGAATCAAGACTGATTTAGAGGTTTTGATAGAGCCACTGACTGAGACAAGACTGAGATGACACACAAAAAGATTTCTTTTAAAAAAAGGCTACGAGGCTTGAAATGCAGATGCAAATATATTTGGAAAGCCATATCTATTACAAGTACCAAAATACATGTCTGGCACACTATAAATTTTTCCTCTTCATTAAAGTCCATCATTAGACATACATAATGGCACAAACTATACAGAGAATTATTACAATCATTACAACTATAAACACGGAGATGGACACTACTGTTACCAAATGAAATCTTACAGCTCAACAGCACTACACCAAGGGGTTCAACATACTCATTGTTTTACAGAGATCATTGTTGGGATGGTTCAGGTAATTCAGAAATTATGTTAAGTTGGAAGTGTACAATGCTTTACAAGGAGCAATCACCATGAAATGGTATGTAACCAAATCATCATCGGAATAAACAGCAACTCAGTCACAAGGCAACTCTAGTCTGTGCAACTGTAGTTTTTCAACAGAAACTCTGAAGTAGCCCTCATTTCTCTGACGTGATGAACATCACTATTTTAATAGATGCTACTTAGATGTGAACTTTGTGTGTGGAATGTATGAGACAGAAATGTATGTCTTTAAGAATGGTCTATCTACAATACACACACATACATGTACATACTGACATGGAAAAGTCAAGAAGGTTATAAACCAAAGTGTCTAACAGTGGTCATAGCCATCAGATAGACAGGACTACAGGTGTTTTCCCCCCTTTTACTCATCGTATTTTGCTATTTTTTCTACTCTAAATTTGCATCCTTTGCCCAAAAAAGGCAAATTAATAAATGCATGTGAAATGAAAATTTAAAGCCATACTACAGATAACCTCAGTATATAAGGCGCAAGGACAAAACATTCACACAATAGCCACATCCGTAAGGGCAAAAATATCCAAGTATTTCTGAAATGTCCACACACAGACACACAGATGACTATGCTCTAAGATGCAAGACTATCTTTTTGAAGTACTATGTTAGGGGGAAAAAAAAGGATGGCTCTTTATTCCTTACAATTTAAAAATTATGGTGGCAGGAGATACACACTTCCTTAATAAAGTCATTTTCCTTTTACCTGTTTTCTCTCTTTAGGATTGAGAAGTAAATACCGCGGATCAAAAACTATCTTGTGCAACTCCTTCTCCCATGTTGAAAAAGCAGATACCTTTAAAATAAAAATG
The DNA here is from genome assembly GCF_000956105.1 of Propithecus coquereli. Classification (NCBI taxonomy): domain Eukaryota; kingdom Metazoa; phylum Chordata; class Mammalia; order Primates; family Indriidae; genus Propithecus; species Propithecus coquereli. The sequence continues at coordinate 6,446,714 of NW_012151729.1, forward strand.
TATTGCCTCATAATTAAGTTTGCTCTAAAAACGTAAAGGTCATAATTTTGCTTGAAATCTACAGGATATCTGTTTATAAAGGAGACATAAAAACCATACTGAAGTTTCCATCACTAATAAATGACAAGCAGTGGGAGGCTAGCAACAGCAAATTTCTACACTAATTGGCTCTGAATATTTCTATGTTATATAGAAATAACACACACTTAATTACTGATTAAAATAACCACCACTGTGTGACATTTTTAATAACAGTACATCACAAAAAGCCTTGAAGATTTGCATGCTTGCTCCAATCTTGTGAATAATATTGTGATTTAAAATTGAACAATTTTACTTATTCAAATGAATCTGAATATAATCCAAAGGTTGAAATCCCTTCTCAATTAAGCTTCTAATAATATCATAAAGTATCATTCTCCTTTAACCAAAAGCCATTCTGAAGAAATTAAAGGAAGAATAATCATATGTACCTTACCTATCCCAAGCAGTCCGCCATTCTGTAATGTTAATACTCGTCTTACATTACTCACCAAAATTTAACGACCCAATAAATGTTAAATGTTATTTGTACTTAAAAGGACAGTAAAGTGGCATTTAGTTACATGATATGATTAGCCAAGAAACAGGCTGTTTGCAAAAAAGTACAGTAATTTGATAGGGTTCCCTTATCCCCCCCCACAACATGAGCACTAACCTTAGATTTGACCTTTTAGCAAGACATATTTATATTACTTATACAAAACAGAAATATCTCCCCCAAAGATTGTTTTCTGACCCCTCTCTCTAGCAGCATGTCCTTGAACTGCTTCATTCGAGCCTCCAGAGGGACAATGGCCCTTTCTCGGGCAGCTTTAATTTCAGCTTCCATGGCAGCCTCTTTCTCTGAGTCAATGTCTTTATTATCGTCTCTCCTATAACAAATAAAATATAAGGCATCAATTTACAAAATATTAATAATGGATCTTACTAAAATCTTAAAATCAATGGAATTTCCAAGACTCACTACTGAGCAGCATATTTTTGGCAAAAACAAATTATACTGAGGGTTTCAAATGAACTCTAAGGGATAAACAACTTTCATTATAATAATAAAATTAAAATGAGCTTCTAATGATGTTACAATGGCTACATTGTTAAGCAAAAATATATAAGTTTAATGTGCTGTATCTCCCTAACAGTACTTGATACACAAAAAGTACCTAACTTAAAAAAAAAAAAAAAAAGCTTAGCTAAACACTGCAGTAAAACTATGTGTTAGAATCAAACAGCACAGAATATCATTCTAGTTCTTAAAATAATATAGAAAAAAATAGTATTTTTCAAAATGTTTTATATTTTAAATACGTGAAATATTTTTTAAAATCTAATAAAAATTTGTATTAAGTGGTATTATATTTTAGTAATCTTAAGCATTTATCTTGAAAATAAAATTAAAATATCTGTAAACTTGGCCAAGTGAATATGTGAGATATACATATACCTTACCTACCTGACATTTTTATTACTCACTTTCTGGGTGATAAGTTGAGATTTAAGTTGAAGGACAGGTCCCAGAGAGCAACATGGGCCCAGGAGTAGTTAGGTGGAATTAGAACTATTAATCAATGACTAAACTACTTCATGTTCCTCCAAAAATGCACCTCAGGGCTAAGGACAACCCTGTTGCTGTGTGGTACTCAAGTGAGATTGTAAACACAAAAATCAAGTCACCTCTCAAACATACGGACTATGAAAAAGGCCCGTTCATGTAAATAATCCAAAAGAGTAATAAGTAGCTGAATAACACTCAAATGTATTTCAGCAGATCTTTCTCCTTAAACATGATCTGCTAAGTTTATTAATAAAATTGGCCCATATTCTCTATACAAACTTAAGGGAATCAGGAAAACAGAGTATCTGGAAAATTCAAAAGCATGCTATACAGGGAACTGTAGGTAGCCCAGGAGATTTAAACGGAACTAAGGCTAACCCACAAATGCAAGCATTGAGAGGTAATCAGCAACTTAGGGAATGAATCAAAAGAAACAGAAGACATAGTCCATGACCTGCAGGAACTTAGCGAGATAGTCTGTGACCTAAGATATGCATAAAACAAACAGGTAAAAGCAATTTGCCAAACAATATACCCTCTTATGATAATTTATTTAAGAACTATTTAAATAAAGATTTAAAAGACATCCAAGAAATACAATAACTAATGAAAACAAATAACCTTTATAGAATTATACTAAATAAAAAGGTCACAATACAAGCTATCACTATCTATCTCAATAAAAGAAATAAAAGAAAAACTAAGCCAGGAAAAACAGGCTTTTAGCTATGTACCTAAATAGAGAAGCTCGGGCAATCCACATAAAGGACTTCTTTGACATTCTCCTGATAAAAGCAGTTAAAAACCTTACAGAGTTGTCTATAAGAACAAACAATTAAAAACAACCTAAAAGTTTAACATTGCAGAAACATCCAAAATTATGGTACATAAACAGAATGAATACAGTCATTTATAATAATTAAGAAAACATGTCTTATTCTAGATTTTTTTAAAAGAACACAAAATCAGTTATTCACAACTAATAAAAATACTTAGACATTTGGTCGAGAACTAAAAAGTCAATTGCAGAAATGAAAATAGCTGTGCTATGGAAACAGATTATGACTGATTCTCTTTAATATCTTAGTTTCTTTAACATTGTTGCCAATAAACAATTTTTTTAAAAAGAATCACCCTTGACAGGGGTTGTCTTATTGATTTCCTTGCCATGATTTGGCTGCATTCAATCTGTCCTTTTCAGATAAGGACTATGATTAACCAGTCTCCTATGTCTTTAAACTTTACTTTTTGCTGCTAAATAATGGTCCCATTCTACCCCGCCCACACACACCCTCTACCCCACCCTTCACCCCCCATAAGTAACATTTACATTTTATACAACTCTAGAGCACTGACCAAGCTAATGCTTTAACTTCTAACATTTTCTTTCTCTCAGAGTATTTTCTAAGCCTACTGGTTCACTCCTTAGCAAGTAGTAATGACAACAGACTCCAGGACTAGGTAAGACACAAGATCAAGATAAGTATATAAAGAGAGAGAAGTCTGTGTCTGTTATTATGAGGGCTGTGGAATTATCTGTTGAGATCTTTATCCAGGAAAAACTTATTTATAAAATTCAGACCTAATGAATTTCTGAAGAATTAATCAATTTCAAAAATGTCAGTGGCTTCATAAAACATATTTGAATAACCAAATCTTTTAAAAATCTAGCAACAGAAGGGACACATTTTCTACACTGTAAAACAAAGCTATTTAATATTAGGCCTAAGAATGTAATCAAGACTTCTGCCTCCTAACATTAACATTACCTGTCCCTTCCAATCACAAACTGATTATGAACTAATCAATTTTTAAAAAGATAAAATCTGCCTGAATCACACAAACTATATGTCTTACTTACTTCCGTTTTTTTGCTTTAACAGGCTCATCTTCATTAATTTCTTCCATTAGGTCTTGCTCTTCTTTAACTGAACAAAATTTAATTAAAATATTTAGGCATGAATTCTTCAGCTAATCTCTACCAGAACACTTGCTTTAATAGTATTAAAAAGAAGCTACAATCTATAGTTAGTTCACTCACTTGCACTCATAGAGAACTGCCACTTTTGGATGGACAGCATTGTTGGGGTCGGGTGCCCTGGCAAAAACATTTCAAATACTGTTATGAATAATTATATGCATATATTTCACAGACTTTTTTTTAAATTACTGTTTGTATAAAATACCCACCTCTCAATATTCATTCCTTTATAAAACACTAAGCAAACCATAATAATTCTATACTGCCTCTATTTATCCTCCCTTTACATTAAATTTTCAATTCATTTGAATGGTTTTTTGCCCAAACCTTAAATTTACAAAAACAAAAAAATAAAATTTTCTTGATTCAGGATTTACATTATCTTTTTATGATGCATATTAATGTACTTATCAAATGAATGAATCAAATGTTTAAAAACAGTTATCACTCAATACTATGATTATAAAGTATCATTAATACCATACCTATAAAAGACAAATATCACTGAAGAGGTGCCTAATACCTTCAGCACCAGATAGGCAAAGTCATACTGATTCGGAAACTACTTGTAGGCTGAAAATGTCAGTATCACACATATAAAATGCATGAAAACTTCTCAATCACTATAAATGATATATACCGGCATTTATTTCATTAGAAGTATTAAATGATTCATGTATCTTGCTTCTGTACTACATGGGGCCCAGGGTTCAATAAAAACACAATCACATCAATACAAGGGCAAATTACCAACAAGAAATATACAACAAAAATCATGTACAAATATATACATACTCAATGCATTGGAATTCCATCTAAATATGAGGCAGATTACAAGATAATCTCTTAGTAAGATTTAGGTGTCTCTAATTCTCAGGAATAAAGCTTTTGTATTTTTAGAAAATTTTGTAAACAAAGTATTTTTAAAAACCTATGGACAGTTTTATTTCAAAATATATATTACTAGTCACAAAAGGTGCTGAAAGGCTCACTAAGAAGCACTTTGGCGGTATTAGTAAGTAAGCAGCAATAGTACCAACATATTTTGAACTCAGTATTCAGAAGGAAAAGAAGTTAAAAACGTACATATTTTACAAAGCATAATCTTATCCAAGTTCTTAATTTTAAATCTCTATTACTGCACTCAAACTAGTATAGCAGTTTTTTCTCTAAAATTTCTTACATTCCTTGAAAAATAAAGTTTCTTAATGGCCTTCACATTTTCTGTCAAGATATTAAAAGAATGTTTCAACTGGTGGATACATTCCTAATTTAAAACTTACTTAGTTTCTTCATGTCTTCCATTCCTTTTTTATGAGGGGGCTCCTGAATAATTTTGTCAACATCTGCCCTTCCGATCAGATCATCAGGTCGGTCCCACATAGAAAGACGAGTGGTGGGATTATAAAAGAAGACTCGCTCATCCCCAGTCCAAACAACACACCTAAGAATTGATTCAAAATATCATTTTCTTATGTTATAGAACACATTTTGTAGCTAGATCTTCTACTGTCAATCTGTCAAAGGGGAAAGAGGAAGGTAGTGAGGAAGGATATGTTCTTATTACCAATACTTATTTATAAAAAACTAAACATGTCTTTCAGAACAGAAAACAGTTGACTAAGGTAAAAACAGCAGCTCAACATAATAATTGAGAAAATTAGGAAAAGGTAAAGCAATTTGTGATCAGAGTTTAGAGGGCTTAGAAACTTGGTTTGGTACACTCCATTTGAGAGTAGTAAATTTTGAACTATCACAAAGGATCAGTTTAATGGCAAGGAATAATAATGCTGTTAAGCAGTTCTAAAGCTAAAGGACAGACCATAGCACCCTATTACATAGTAGTTCTTAATATTTTTTAACAAACCAAAATTACATACTCAAATGCAACCTTCCATGAAGACTTTAACATCTAATTACATCTACAATAAACAGGGAAGCACCAATTGTGCTGGGGCACCGTAACTCATGACAGCCCACTAGTCCTATTAATTTCAAGTAGAAAACTTGGACCAAAAAAAGAGTATGTGCAGACTCTGTACAGTCTTAAAAAAATAAACAGAAAAAAGTACGGAAGACAGTAAAAATTTAGAGAAGTAACTGCAAGGGAGTAAATTTCCCACTTCTCCCCTCCCCATAACTCTGCCCTGAGGGTGATTCCTGCAGAGTGGCAGGGTGGCAACAGCACAGGCAGCTAAAACTCCAACAGAAACCAGGGCTTCGTAGCCAGATAACCAAAAATTAATCACTACTTGTCAAAGCCAAGGTCACCTAGATGTTGAAATTATCAGACAAAGCCTCCTATGTTGAAACAGTCACACAAAGACCTTAGAGTAACAGTAATAACTAGACTTTATGAGATAAAGAAAAACATTTCACCGGATATAAATGAAAAGATAGGAGTTCTAAGTAGAGAAATAGAAACTATAAAAAAGAACCAAACGGAAATTTTAGAAATTGAAAATAACTGAAATTTCACTAGATTGGCTCAAGAACAGAACAGAGATGACAGAAGAAGCAATCACTGAACCAGAAGATGGATCAGTAATTATCCCACCTGAAGAACCGACATGGGTAGAATAATAGAATGAACCTATGGGACTATCACAAAATGTCTAATATGCATGTCATGGGGTTCCAAAAGGAGAAGAAAGAATGGGACATAAAAAATTTAAAGACATATGGCCAAAAATATCTCCCAATTTGTTAAAAGACATAAATATATACATTAAAGAAGCTCAGCAAACCCCAAATAAGAAAAACTTCAAGACACTCAGAACTATACATAAGATAAACAGGTAAACATTAAAAAAAAAACAAAAACTGATAGCAGATAGTAAAAAGAAAAAAAAAAGGTACCATACATACAAAGAAATGATTCCAAAGACCACGGATTTCTTAGCAGAAACCACGGAAGCCAAAATACAGTGGAACAACATCTTTAATGTTCTGGAAAAAAAAAAGAACTGCCAGAATATCCTTCAGAAACAAGGGCAAAAACCAAAATATTCTCAGGTGAAGAAAAACCAAGAGATTTCATTTCCCACAGGTCCATTCTTCATGCTGAAGGGAAATGATACTAAAGAGAAAACTGGATTGTTAGGAATGAAGAAAAAATGAACAGAAATGGTAAATAAAAAAGACTTTTTCCCTCTTTTTTTAAAAATATGTATAAAAAATTATAACACTGCCTGATGGGGTTTTCATGTAGGTAGTAGTAAGACACATGACAACTATATGGGGTGTGGGGTTAAAAAAGGACTTACATGGTAGCAAAAGTTTCCACATTTTATGTGAAGTGGTACACTACAAATTCTAAATAGACTGCGACAGATAGGTATGTATATTATAATCCCAGGAGCAACAACTAAAAAAATAACACAAAGAGCTATCACCAAAAAGCCAATAGACAAATTAAATGGAATGCAAAACAGAATTCAAATAATTCAACTGGAAGTAGTAAAGAGAGAACTGAGGAATAAAAAATAGAGATGACAAACAGAAAATAATGGAACACCTAAATCTGACCATATCAAAAATATTAAATGTTAGTCTCAATACTTCAATTAAAAAGCAAGAATTGACAGAGTGGATAAAAACATAAGACACTACCATAAGCTGTCTATAAGAAACACACTTTAAATATAAAGCCCAAGAATGGTTGAAAGTCAATGGACGGAAAAGGATACGCCATACAAACAGAAAGCATGGAAGACAGAAATGGTGTTTTTAACAACTGATAAAATAGACTTAAAGTGCTCGCTTCGGCAGCACATATACTAAAACTGGAACGATACAGAGAAGATTAGCATGGCCCCTGCGCAAGGATGACACGCAAATTCGTGAAGCGTTCCATATTTTTAAGTATTAAAAAAAAAAAATAGACTTAAAGACAAAGAGTAGAACAAAGATAAAGAGGTTCATTTCATAATGATAAAAGGGACAACTCATCATGAAGATATAACAATTGTAAAAATGTATATATTAGGTTATTAAGTATGGAATGTCTGATATGCTTAATTTAAGCTTGCCAGTTGTCAGCTCTGACATTTGACTTGGACACTTCTTTTTTATTGTTGTTGTATAGGTACATCCTCATTCTTTCAAACGCACAGTTTGGCTTGTAACTATCTTTCAAAAAAACTTTTAGAGCAATTTTTGTGAAAGCATGGATAAGTCAAAAAATTCGTGTTATTTTTGAATATGAGCTCCATCGTGGAACCAATGCAGCGCACACAGCTTGAAATATCAACAAAGTGTCTGGGAAGGATGTGGCTAATGAACGCACAGTACGTCAATGGTTTGAGAAATTCTGTTTTGGTGATTTTAATCTTGAAAATGAGCCATGTGGGTGACCTGATATCAAGGTGGATAATTACGAGCTGAAAGCTGGAGTGAAGCGAATCCATCTCAACCTATGAATGAATTACCAGCAAGGTCTCACGTTATATGCCAACAATATTGGGCCACTTGAAACAAACTGGCAAGGTTAAGAAGCTGGACAGATGGGTACCACATGAATTAAACAAGCATCAGAAGAGAAATCGTCTCGAAGCTTGCCTTTCTTTGCTGTCATGACATAAAGGTGAACTATTTCTGTACTGTTTCGTTATGTGTGATGAAAAATGGATTCTTTTTGACAATCACAAGCGTTCAGCACGATGGCTGGATAAAGATGAAGTGCCGAAACACAGTCCAAAACTGAATATTCATCAAAAAAAAGCTCACGGTGTCTGGTGGTCCAGCGCTGGTATTATCCACTACAGCTTCATGAAACCTGGTCAATCCATTACAGCGGATGTCTACTGCAACCCATTGGACAAAAGGATGAAGATGCTTGCCATCAAGCAGCCGAGATTGGTCAATGAGACAGGCCAATTCTCTTGCAAGACAATGATCGACTACATGTTCCACAAACAACACTGCTCAAACTACAGCAGCTGGACTTGGAAACTCTGTCATCCACTGTATTCACCAGACCTTGTACCGACTGACTCCCACTTCTTCCAGGCTTTGGATCACTTCTAGCAAGGAAAAATATTCACTTCTCAACAAGCCGTGGAAAATGCCTTTCATGATTTCATGGCCACTTGCTCTCCAGGCTTCTTCGCCGCTAGCATAAGCAAGCTACTATTAAGATGGCAAAACTGTGTCAATAGTTTAGTCACACACTTTGATTAATTGTATTGCTTTTTGTTTGAGATATAATAAAGTAAACTTTTGATTCAAAATCAGACATTTCATATTTAATGACCTAAATAAGTCTACTAATAGAGCCTCAAAACAGATCAAGAATGGGCCAAATTAAGGAGAGAAACAGACAATTCTACAACAGATTAATATCACTCTCTCTCACAACTGACAGACCAAAAGACTCAAAACAAACAGTACTAAGATAGACGTATGCTGAGCGAAACCACAGATCTCAATCAATGTCAAAGTATCAAAATCATACAAAGTGCATTTTCTGACTACAGGGCAATTATTAACTTAAGTATCTAGAAAAATTCCAAATATCTAGAAACAACAGACTTCTAAATAATTCATGAGACATAAAGAAAAATCAAAAAGTAAATTTTAAAATAACATAAACTGAATGGAAATAAAATACATTTATCAAAATTTGTGGAATGCCACTAAAGCAGTGCTGAAAAGGAAACCTAAGTCTTTAAATGTTCACACTAGAAAGAACTATACTAATAACCTAAGAACTCATCACAAGAAAACAGAAAAAGAAGCATAAAGTAAACCCAAAGTAGGTGAAAGCAAACCAGACTACAATTGGTCTTTTGAAAAGATCAAAAAAATAACAAACTTTTAGCTGACTGATAAGAAAAGAGATCACAAACGTCCACTATCTGGAATGAAAAAGAGGTTAATCATCACAGATCACAGAGACATTTAAAGGACATTAATAGAATAATATGAACAACTTCACAAGAAATTCAACAACTTAAGACAAAAGTAAATTTCTTAAAAAAATATAACTTACCAAAATTGACAGAAGGGATAGAAAATCTGAATAACCCTGTAGAACTAGTAAAGAAGTTTAATTTAACAAAAACTTCCCCCCCCCAAAAAAAACCTTTAGAACCAGATAGTTTTACTTGTTAATTGTAATAATATTAACTTTTACTTTACGGAGAAAGTAATACCATCTCACAAGCTTTTTCAGTAAACAGAGGAGTGGAAATCACCAATCACTACCCAACACATTTTATGAAACCAGCATAACCCTAATAACCAAAACCTAACAAAGAAAGACATTACAAAAGAAAATTGCAGATTAATATCCCACATATAGATACAAAATCTTTAATAAATTAGAAAATCAAAGAAAACACAATATATAAAAATAAGATACTATGACAAATAACACATATCCCAGAAATGCAACACCAGTTTAACATTCAAAAGTCAATGTAATTCACCATATTAGAAGAATGAAGGAGAAAAACTCACTCATTTCAGTAGATTCAGACTTATGATAAAAACACTAACAAACAAGGAACTTCCTCTAATTGATAAAGGGTATCTCTGAAAAATCTACAGCTAATATTATTTGATGGTAAAAGACTAAATTATCTCCCTCTACTATCAGGAACAAGGCAAGAATGCCCACTTTCATCTGTTCTATTTAGCATTGCACTAAAGGGCCTAGCAATAAGGAGAAAAAATGATAATAAAAGGCATAAAAGATCAAAAAAGAAGAAATAAAAGTGTCCCTTTTGCGCATGATTGTTTACACAGAAAATCCCAGGGAATCTACAAAACTACTGTAATAAACCAATTTAGCAAGGTTCTAAAATACAAAGTTAATACACAAAAATCAATTCTATTCTTATATATTAACAGCAATCAATTGGAATATGAAATTTTTGAAAAATATATGATTTGCAATAGCACCAAGTAACATAATACCTAGGGCTAAACATAGCAAAATATGTCCATGAACTCTACATTGAACACTCTAAGAGAAATTAAAGACCTAAACAAATGAAAAGAAAATCATGTTCATGAATTGGAAGAGGCAACACGGTTAGGATGTCGATTCTCTCCAACTTTTCTATAGATTTAATGTAATCTCAATGAAAATTCCAGCAGGCTTTGTGTATGTGTGCACGGAATAAGAAGCTGTCAGGACATTTCAGAATTAACGAAGAAACCGTGGACAAGGAATTCTCTTGTCACAAAACTGCCCTGTACTATTAAATGTACTATTTAATATGCATAATAAAATACTAGGTAAAGTGTATTGATGTCTGCAATTTTTACCGCATCAAAAAATTAAGACTGACTGGTAAATGCACTGAGGGAAGGATAAATAAGTGATAAAGCAAATATGACAAAATGATAACTATAGAATCTAGGTGGCCAATAATACGTTCACTCTAGAATTCTTTTAATGTTTCTGTTTCAAATTTTTCATAATAAAATATTGGTAGTAAAATACTAAAAAAAAGAATCTACAGAAACACAGCATTAAAAAAAAGGTTCTGGCTGGGCACGGTGGCTCACGCATGTAATCCTAGCACTCTGGGAGGCCGAGGCGGGTGGATCGCTGAAGGTCAGCAGTTCAAGACCAGCCTGAGCAAGAGTGAGA
>NW_012151729.1:6458315-6459393 GCF_000956105.1 Propithecus coquereli
GCATGGCAGATACAGGCAGTCCTTGCTATACACAGCAGTACAGGACTATAAAAATAACTGCAAGCTAAAATTCTCACACATTCTTAGTAATGGGGAAAAATTACAGTTAGCCTGTGACCTTTAAAAACTTGTCAAAATAAAAACTCTTAGAACCAGAAACTAATGTTTAGTGATCCTAAGTAATATAAAATGTTTCTAATTTTGACCTCTCTTTATTAATTTTTCAAAAAATTGTCAAACTAAGGTCATGAACCATCAGGGAAAAAAATTCCAATATAGGTAAGAGAAACATGAAACTTCATGTTTTACATTTAGATTCTTATCGCCAAAGAAACAGTAATCTCAAGATATCAAGAGACAGAAATACTAATCAAAATGTGATTATCCAAATGATGTAGCATATTCCACTTAGCTGAACAATCTGTTTAGTTTCAAGTTAGCACTTAGCCATTTAATAAGAAATGGCATTCGGATGAATTATAAAAGCACGAGGAACAGGCCGGGCAGGGTGGCTCATGCCTGTAATCCTAGTACTCTGGGAGGCCAAGTCAGGAGGATCACTTGGGGTCAGGAGTTCCAGACCAGCCTGAGCACAAGTGAGAACCCCATCTCTATTAAAAATAGAACAATTTAGCCAGCCATCTAAAAACAGAAAGAAAAAATTAGCCAGGGGTGGTGGTGAGTGCCTGTAGTCCCAGCTACTTGGTAGGCTGAGGCAGGAGGATCACCTGAACCCAGGAGTTTAAGGTTATTGTGAGCTAGGCTGATGCCATGGCACTCTAGCCTAGCAACAAAGCGAGACTCTGTCTCGAAAAAAAATAAATAAATAAAAGCACTCAGAACATATATATGCATTTGGGGATGGAGAGGATGGAGATGCTTCTTAAAAAGACACTGAACCAGGCCGGGCGCGGTGGCTCACGCCTGTAATCCTAGCTCTCTGGGAGGCCAAGGCAGGCGGATTGTTTGAGCTCAGGAGTTCGAAACCAGCCTGAGCAAGACCGAGACACCGTCTCTACTAAAAATAGAAAGAAATTAATCGGACAACTAAAAATATATAGAAAAAACTAGCCAGGCA
>NW_012151729.1:6471316-6472363 GCF_000956105.1 Propithecus coquereli
TTCGAGACCAGCCTGAGCAAGAGAGAGACCCGGTCTCTACTAAAAATAGAAAGAAATTAGCTGGACAACTAAAAATATATAGAAAAAATTAGCTGGGCATGGTGGCACATGCCTGTAGCTCCAGCTACTCGGGAGGCTGAGACAGGATTGCTTGAGCCCAGGAGTTTGAGTTTGCTGTGAGTTAGGCTGATGCCATGGCACTCTAGCCCAGGCAACAGAGCAAGACTCTGTCACAAAAAAAAAAAAAAAAAAAAAAAGACGTTGGAGATCAAGTCCAAGCTCTGGTCCAAGGCCCTTTCTTTCTATGGGCTTCGGTTTAGTGTAAGATGTAATTCAATGAAATTTTCAAAGGAAAAATTGAATTAGAAACTTCAAAGAACCTTTAGATTTCAAAAATCAAACTCACAACAATTATTTAAAAATATATCAAACAGGTATTTGGTTACAAGTAAATGGTACCACACAATGTGGCTCCCAGCTTAATGGGTTGTGGCCCTTTACCTCCTTTATCTCCTTTATAGGCTCTTCTTTAGGATCATCCTCCTCTGTCTCCATTGGAAGAGGTTCTTCAGAAGGTTCTTTAATTGGCTCTTTAATCTTCTCTTCTAATTTTTCTATTAAGAAATTAAGATGATATCACTCAAAAGTTTTGAGATAATTTTCTAAGAACATTCAGAGAATAAGCAGTTAAGATATTCCATTTGTAGGTATTAACCATAAAATGTCCTTCCTTGTAGTATCATTGATGTGACTCTAATGTAATACTCAGCTTCAAATATCTTGCTATAACTAACAGGAAACTGTCTTTAAAGAAAACCTACTGACTTCAAAGGGGCATAGAGTCTTTCAGGTCATTCATATCATTTGTAGCAACGATTCATTTTGCTGAGTGGGATAAGATATAATACTAAGATACTTAGAAACAGAAATAGGGCATTGTGATACAGAAAATTATGAGTCTTCCACAACATCTAAGGATCCAAGGCCCTAATTCTTTTCCTTCCTTCAGAAAATATAAAATCCATAGTTGGCTTCCTTCCTGATCAG
>NW_012151729.1:6472413-6475767 GCF_000956105.1 Propithecus coquereli
GAGTTTGAGGTTGCTGTGAGCTAGGCTGACACCATGGCACTCACTCTAGCCCAGGCAACAGAGTGAGACTCTGTCTCAAAAAAAAAAAAACAATCATCTGAGCCATCAGTGAGTCATAATCTTTTTGCTGCTGGGGGGTCTTGCCCTGGATGTTGATGCCTGCTGACTGATCCAAGTGGTGGATGCTGAAGGTTAGGGTGGCTGTGGCAATTTCTTAAAATAAGATAAAAATGAAGTTTGCCACATCAATTGCCTCTCCCTTTCACAAAAGACTTCTCTGGGGTATGTAACACCATTTGATACCATTTTACCCACAGCAGAAGAACTTTAAAATCTGGAGTAAATCAAAATTGGAGCACCTTGCTGCTGCTTTGTCAACTAGCTTTATGTAACATTCTAAATCCTTTGTTGTCATTGCAACACTGTTCACGGCATCTTCATCACGAGTAGATTCCATCTCGAGAATCCACTGTCTTTGCTCATCCGTAAGAAGCAACTCCTCATCCATTTAAGTTTTCTCATGAGACTGCAGCAGTTCGGTCACATCTTTAGGCTCCACTTCCAGTTCTCTTGCTGTTTCCACATCTGTAGTGACTTCCTCCACTGAAGTTTTAAACCTCTCAGTTATCCGCAAGAGTTGGAATCAACTTCTTCCAAACTCCTATTAATGCTGACATTTTCACGTCCTCCCCCATGAATCACGAAGGTTCTTAATGGCATCTAGAATGGTCAATCGTTTCCAGAAGGCTTTCAATTTACTCTGTCCAGATCCATCACAGGAATCACTGTCTACAGCAGCTATAGCCTTACAAAATTTATTTCTTAAATAAGAAGACTTAAAAGTCACAATTACTCCCTTGATCCACAGGCTATGTATGGAATGGATGTTTTAGCAGGCATAAAAACAACATTAACTCCTTATACATCTCCATCAGAGCTTGTGGGTAATCAGGTACACTGTCGATGAGCATTTTGAAAGGAATCTTTTTCTTAGCAGTAGGTCTTAACAGTGGGCTTCAGTAAACCATGCTGTAAACACATCTGCTGTCATCTAGGCTCTGTTGTTCCACTGGCAAAACAGATTTAGCATCACCCTTAACAGCTTTAGGATTTTCAGAATGGTAAATGAGCATTAGCTTCAACTTAAAGCCAACAGCTGCAGTAACCCCTAACAAGAGAGTCAGCCTGTCCTTTGAAGCTTTAAAATCAGGCATTGACTTCTCCTTTCCAGCTATAAAAGTCCTAGGTGGCATCTACTTCCAATAGAAGGCTTTTTTGTCTATGTTGAAAATCTGTTGTTTAATGCAGTTGCCTTCATCAATGACCTTAGCTAGATTTCCTGGTTAACTTGCTATAGTGTCTACATCAGCCCTTGCTGCTTCACCTTGCACTTTTCTGTTACAGAAATGACTTCTTTCCTTAAACCTCATGAACCCACCTCTGCTAGCTTCCAACTTTTCTTTTGCAGCATTGTCTCCTCCCTTAGAATTGAAGAATTCTTCAAAGAATTGAAGAGAAGCAGGTCCTTGATCTGGATTACGCTTTGGCTTTAGAGAATGTTATGGCTGGTCTTCTATCCAGACCATTCAAACTTTCTCCAAATCGGCAATAAGGCTGCTTTGCTTTCTTATCATTCATGTGTTCACTAGAGTAGCACTTTTAATTTCCTTTAAGAATTTTTTTCTTTGCATTCACAACTTGGCTAACTAGTGTAAGACGCCTAACTTTTGGCCTATCTTGGCTTTTTACATGCCTTCCTCACTAAGCTGATCATTTCTAGCTTCTGATTTAAGTTGAGTTATGCAACTCTTTCTTTCACTTGAACAATTAAATGCCCCATAGGGTTATCAATTGTCCTAATTTTCATATTGTTGTGTCGCAGGGAATAGGGAGGCCCAAGTAGAAGAAGACAAGAAACAGATAGTTAGCAGAGCAATCAGAACACACACACAACATTTATCAAGTTCATCATCTTACATTGGTGTGGTTTGTGGTACCCCTAAAGAATTACAACAGTAATACCAAAGATTACTGATCCTAAAGCAGCATAATAGATTAATAAAGAAAAATTCTGAAATATTGTGAGAAGTACCAAAATGTGGCACAGAGACACAAAGCGAGCACAAGCTATTGGAAAATGGCACTGGTAAGACTTGATGCAGGGTTACCACAAAGCTTCAATTTGTAAGAAACGTGTCTGTGAAGCACAATAAAGCAGAGAACAACAAAATGAGGTATACCTGTACTTAGATAAAAAGACATAATTTCACACAGTTCTATAAATGTGATCACACATTGGGTATGCACATAGAAACAAACTGAAAACATTTTAAACAATAAAAAGCATATTTGGATCTCGCAGTGGTTCATGTCTATGATTAAAAAACAATGAACATTAATAGAGAGTATCATGAAGGAAAACACTTGTAGCAATCGAAATTTAGGTTTGAACGCCCCAAATACAACAAATAAGAACCGAAATTTTCAGTACATAAGAACATATTTGACATATATGCTTTCCAAAGTACTTTTTCTACAAAATAAACCATGTAACAATCGAGTACGATTTAAATAAGAAAGAAAAGAAAACTTGCTAACTAAGCTAACTACATACCATGGAGTCCCAGGAATCGGAGTTGTAGCAACTGGCTTTGCCTTCTGGGCAGCCTTTTCTTCTTCGGTCATCTCCTCTTCTTTGGGCTCCTATGCGAAATGATATTACTCCTATTTAATTACTATCACAAAACTATATTTGAATAGTCCACAAAAAAGAGTGTAACTGCAAACAGCTCCAAGTGCAACCAACACAAAGTCTGTTGCTAGAAGAGGAGGGGGGACTTCAAGTAGAAATTTCAAAAAAAAAAATCTAAATCCTTGCCCACAGAGGAATTTCACTTCACAGCAGCAGAACCCAGCAGCTGCATCTGGTCTTCTCTGATAGACTCGATAACCATGTGATTAGGAGCAGAAATGGAGAATTACAGTATAAAGAACTAGAGGAGATCTCTTCATTTAACATTGTTTCTGATTTCTGCTAACTGTCCTACCACTAAAATATGACTACCACTAGTCCTTCACTGAATCAAGGAAGTTTTGGAAAAGCAACTCTTTTAGTGCTATAAAGGGATCATTCCATGCCAGAACACAACAGTAAAGAGGACAGATAAAATGTGTCCAACATTCTCCAAATATGAAGTTACACTTAATGACTTCAGCATGTACCAGTCTCTAAGTCAAGATGTTGGAGGGCCAGGCATGTTGGTGGCTCACGCCTGTAATCCTAGCACTCTGGGAGGCCTAGGCAGGAGGATCGCTCAAGGTCAGGAGTTCAAGACCAGCCTGAGCAAGAGAGAC
>NW_012151729.1:6475817-6477645 GCF_000956105.1 Propithecus coquereli
CACTCACTCTAGCCCAGGCAAAAGAGTGAGCCTCTGTCTCAAAAAAAAAAAACAAAAAAAGACACTGAACCTAGGAGCTATAAGTAAAATGATCAGTCAATTTGACCTCATTAAAATACAAAATTTATGTAAGACAGGACACCAAAACAAAAATAAATAGACTGAGAGAAACTATAATACATATAAAAGTCAAAGGATTAATAACAATATATATAAAAAGCTCCCACATATCATTAAGAAAAAAAGTCCATAAAAAAAGCACAAACATGCAAAGGCAATTCACAGCCAATAAACATGATATAAGTTCAACCAAATACAAGATATCTTTTATCAGGCTACCAAAGATTTAAAAGGAATATAATATCACTACACTACTACGCATGAGGGAAAACTGGTAATCTCAGGCTGTTGGTGGGAAAACTGACAGAGCCTTCCAAACAGCCCCCCTCCAAAAAATCCTTTTCTGAGCTCTATTTGGCAATATCCACCAAAATTTTAAATAGTTATTACCACTTGATTCAGCAACTTCATTTCTAGGAATGAATCCAACAGAAATACTTGCATGTGTTCACAAAGAAATACGTATGAAGCTGTCCTAAATAGCAACTTCTGTAATGCCAGGGACAAAAAAAGGGGAAAACAACCTAACCACACATTCATAGGAAAATTATACATTTTCATACAACAGAGAACTATGCTGTCATGAATAGACTTCTACGTAATAAAAGTGCAAGATTTCTGACACATACATATTTAGTAAAAATAATCCTGAGGAATAATATATTTTTAAAAGACCCACACACTCCTGTACATATACATAAAAGATAATAAAGCAAAAGGTATAGAAGTTGTACCAAACTTTTTATTAACGGGAAGGTTTGATGAAGGTGGAGTTCTATAATGTTTTATTTTATGTAATTCTTTTGTATTGTATGCCTTTTTATGAATTCAGCTATTGTTTTCTAAGTTGCACCAAAGAGACAAAAACCTGAATCTAATCATACCTCTGGATCTGCTTGAGGGTTTGCAGGAAATTCAGGAATGGAGGACCCTATTAAACGGTACCAAGGGGACACAATAATAATACCCAGATCTGGGAATGCTATAGGAAAAACATATTTATTTCAATGACAAAAACAAGGAAAAGAAGTTGGAAGGGAACCTATAGATTACAAGACTTCAGAAATAAGCTAATTCATTGCAATGTGTGGACTGTATAAAGAAAATGAGTTCAAGCAGGAATAGGAAAGGAAGCACTGATGTGACAAGAGAAAGAAAAGTAGAAACCAAGCCAAAGAGGAAAAAAAAGAAGTAGACTATTCAATACAGGCATACCTCACAGATACTGCACATTCTATTCCAGACCACCCCAATAAGGCAAATATCACAATAAAGTGATTAACAAAAATTTTTGGTTTCCCAGTACATATAAAAGCTATGCTTACGCTACACCACAGTCCATTAAATATACAATACCATTATATCTAAACAATGTACATACGTTTATTAAAAAATACTTTATTGCTAAAAAACTGCTAACAATCATCCAAGTTTGGCTGGGCGCGGTGGCTCACGCCTGTAATCCTAGCACTCTGGGAGGCCAGGCGGGCAGATTGTTTGAGCTCAGGAGTTCGAAACCAGCCCGAGCAAGAGCGAGACCCCATCTCTACTAAAAAAAATAGAAAGAAATTATCTGGACAACTAAAAATATATAGAAAAAAATCAGCCGGGCATGGTGGCGCATGCCTGTAGTCCCAGCTACTCGGGAGGCTGAGGCAGGAGGATCGCCTGAGCCCAGGAGTTTGAGGTTGCTGTGAGCTAGGCTGAC
>NW_012151729.1:6489805-6509547 GCF_000956105.1 Propithecus coquereli
TTAAATATTACTTAATTCTATTCCTCTGGTTTTTTAGTTCTAATACCTAAATTCAATGAGACACAGAAATTCAACCCAGAAGCACTTTAAGGACAGTCAGAAATTTGGGTCTCACGTGACAAAGTCTTAATAAATTATAAAAATCATGGTATATTCTCCACTTATGAATAGAAAAATATATGTTTATAAAAATAGTTTCTCGAATTCTAATGAAATTAAAACAACATATTTACTGAGCATATTTCTTCAGGCAAAATTATTTTCTAGTTCTAAGATACCCAAGAGGATATGAATAAAATTCTCAGTTTTAAAGCAAATGATTGAGTTTATCAAATCTAAATTAAGTGAGATATCCCTGTAAACTGTGTCAATTTACTCTTTTCCTAAAGAAAGCAAAGCTGCTTCTACTTTTTAGAAGATAAGCCAAGATTTTTATTTTTTTTACAATATAGCTAAATATAAGCTGATGCTATATAAATAAAATACTATTAAAATAAGGAGACATGAATCAAAATTGGGGAAAAAAAATCCCCAAATCCTACACTAGAATTTAAGTTTCAGGTAGTTATATTACTTCAATAACTTTAAAATGTAAATGTATACTACACACACAAATAATCACACACATATACTCACTAGCATGCAAGTATAATCACATCACTTTACACATGAAAATGATTTTTTTATATTTAACTTAAAAACACACATCTAAAATAAAATAAAATGTCATGAATATGAGAATGAAGTTGTTTACACTTATTACATAAATTAAGATATAAAGTGATCTGACCTTATTTGCTTTTGTGAACCAAAGAAGCTAATACTACAGGCAATTGGGAAAATTAAGTGTTGGCCAAATATGACAACTGCATTTATACTGCTCATTAAAAAGAAAAATATAAAAAAATCCACTCACTTGGGCAAAAGAATAAATAAAAGGATAAACAACAACATTCACTACCATGCCAACTTACAGACAAAACAAACTAAGATGGTTTTAAAAATTACCGGTCTTGGTGGTAGCGACTGTCTTTACATACGGGCAGCTGACTATTTGCATCATTGCTACACCTGTAAAATGGATAAGCAAGCATACGTTGGAAAGCTGCCATTGTATGTCGGCTACCACTGGGATTCAGGGAAATAATTTAAGACTACAATTTAGAATGCTATTTCTAATGAAAAAGACCAAGAATGGAGTAAAATTTCTTTTTGTTTGACATTTTGTGGGAAGTGGCACCAACTCCAATGATACTAATCTTAAACAATAGCATCAATTACCTTTTTATCAAACCAGCTCTGATAATATTTGAAGGAGTCTCAGGACTTTAAATTCAACAAAACAAAGCCCCTTCATTACATATACGTAACGAGTTCTCATGTGGGACATTTTCCCACAGGACATCAAACTCATGCTGCTGTTGCTTAGATACCAGTGAAAGGCAGATGCAGCATGACACTGACAAGACACTTCCTCTATGCTGCTGCTAAGTTGAAACTACAAGCAGGAGCTGAGGCATGGAGCACAACCATGCAGAAGTAGAAAAGGAATAAGGACGAAGAGCAGTGGTAGAGATAGGAAGAAAGTAAGGTATGAAATGGATTCAAATGTTCCACTGCAAATAATATTTTAAATAAAAGAAAAGGCAAAGATGAAGAGGAGGGAAGCATTCAATTAATGGCAAAATATCTATCTTTAGTGCCTGCTCTATGAAATCCCATGGGCTTGGAACACCGTGGAGGCAAGCTAAAACATTAAGAACGTACAGCCTCTTTAATATCATTAGTGACTATATGGGCTGATGTCTGCAGAAACCTCTATCATTGAAGCCGGCTAAAGAAGTAGCACCTGTATTAAAGAATGGAAATTACGTACATTTCTTAGAAGAATGAAGGCTCATCATGATGCATTACAATGGTGATTAAAAAAGGGAATGAAAGGAAAAGCTGGAAAACTAAGGCTGATTAATTGAGGAAACTCAAAATTAAAAGTGACCTTTAAATTTTTTTAAATGGAAAAGGCTGAAGTCCAAAGAAAAGTGTAGGGGAAATAATTTTTATTTTTTCAGCTGAAAAAACACAGTTTGGTACCCATAAAAATTAAAAATAATAAACTATTTTCCCTACTAAAGAACAGGAAAAGAAATTTCTCCTAACTCAGAGAATAAATATACAATGCAACTATGATCACACACACACACAAAAATACTGCCAATTTCTGAAAAATGCCTTTAATTTCTTAATTGCTATCTTATACGAAGAATATTAAAGCTAAACTTTCTATTAATACGAACTCTTAAAACTAAAATAAAAACACTAAATTGCCAGGCACGGTGGCTTACGTCCATAATTCTAGCATCTTAGGAAGCCAAGGCGGGAGGATGGCTTGAGGTCGGGAGTTCGAGACAAGCCTGAGCAAGAGTGAGACCTCCATCTCTACTAAAAATATTACTAGAAAAATAAGCTGGGTGTGGTGGCACACGCCTGTAGTCCCAGCTGCTCAGGAGGCTGAGGCAGGAGGATGGCTTGAGCCCAGGAGTTTGAGGTTGCAGTGAACTATGATGACGCCACTGTACTCTAGCCCAGGCAACAGAGCAAGATCCTGTCTCAAGAAAAAATTTTTAAAAAAAGAAAAATTTGGTTAGGGAAGTTACAGCATGTAGTAAGTTTAAATTAGTATAAATACTGCCACCTGCAGGATCACTGAACCTATGAAAGCTAGCACCAGAAATTCAATTCATAAGAATATATAAACTTTACACTCAGAGACTATTCTCCAAAACCATCCTCCAATAAATAACTTTAACTATACAATTTGAATAGAATAAAATCAAACCTATTCATATTTAAGTTTAACTGTTGTTGTTAATAAACAACTGGGCCAACACAGAACTCTTCTATTTGACTATCAAAATACAGACCATACTGAAAACTCATGTTTTTTCTCAGGCTAAAAAGATAAACTCCATATCTTATTCCTGTATTTTATCTAATTCTTCCACTCCTTCCTTTCATCTTATTTATGACTTCCTTAATCATCCTCATTAGAGCCAGACTATGCTATTTCAAATAGAATTTAAGGCTCCAAGACAAATTACATATAAATCCCTCCTGTTCACCTTATTGCTGAGTTGAAATAAAGAGGGAAAAACAGAGAGAGATCTTATTGTACATGTAACCGACGACGATTTGGAAAGGCAAAAAACAAGTCATCTTTGTCCTTGTTTTTCACTAAACATCTTGTAGGATTGAATTAAAAGGGAAGATAAAAAAAATGAAAGAATATTAATACCAAAAGTGCCTTAATATATAAACACATATTAATATCACTTTCTATAAGACACTAGGTTCCCTCTCCAAAGAATTTTGGTATTTGAATAAAATATTAACAGACCATCCAATTCAAGTTCTCTTCCAATTAACCTACGAAATGTCACTAATGGTTGCCATTTATTGAATGCCTTTTACTGCCAAACTTCACAGGTACCACCTTCATCTGGTGACCCAAATGGTCATCACCACCTGTCCTAAATTTTTTAAGGATGGGGCAAGGGTCAGGGGAGACCATGACATCAAAATGCAGCTATAGCTGGAAGGATTTTATTGTGACAAAGTTCCACTTGTACAGAAATGAATTTTGCTACTCCGTTACTTTTCACCCATTGGTCCTAGTAAGAACCACTAAAGAAAAGCAAAAGTCCTTAAAATGACAGCCTTTGAAAATATTTTGACAACATTTTCATGCTACCTACCTCTCAATCTTCTCTCTACAGAATTAACAACCCCAGCTCCGTCAGATCACTCAGAATACAGGATCTGGTCTTAAAACTGTCTTTAACTCCAAAAGCAGACCAAGATTGCAAAAAAGAGGTTGCGACAAACGTCAAGCTATTCCACATTTATCATTTAGTTTTCTATAAAAATTACATCCAGAGGAAAATATCCAGCTGCTTGTCTTAAATTTAATTTAGAAAAAGGATAATCCCTAATATTAAAGAAAACATTTTGAGTTTTCTTATTTTTAAATTGAGTTTCTTAAATACCATATATTAGGCATTTAATTATCTAACACTACATCAACAATGTGTAAAAAGGTTTTTCTATCAAATCAAAAATCAAACAACAAAAAACTAATTCTTGAAATTTTTGTGTTTTTTTTGCCAAGGTGTATCTGAAAGTATCCTTTACAAAGCAGTCACAAGTAGAAAGACAACTAGAGCAATAATAATAATTAAGATGTATGCAAATAAGAAATAGCTGTATCACAACAATATTCTCGCACAGAAACTAATATAGTGAAGTGGCAATAATAAATAGTGGGCAGAATGTGAAATTTAGAGACAAAAGGCCTGGGTTCTATTCATCTTTGCCACAAACTAGCTCTGTGAATTTGACCTCTCTAAGGTATCAGTATTTTCAACTATAATACAAGAGAATGAACTATAGATCAAGGATTAAATGTTTCTGACAACAGCAAATGCATTCAAATTTAGAATGCCCAACACTATCACTGTTTAATCCCTATGGTAAGAATTCTACTCCACAATCTTCTAAGTCCTTCTCTAATCTTAATGATTTATCTTAAGACAATAAAACACATGAATTCACCATAATAATTAAACTTTTAAATGATGCATGTTATGTTGTACACTGCAACTGTTACAAGAGAATGTTTCTATTTTACATGAATTTTTTTTAATAGTTAAAAGTAACTCACATTTTCTTCCCAGTGTTAATACAGTTATTAAGAGCCTGGTATCTGGATCTGGAGGATACAGGCTCAAATCCTAACATCATCACTTACTAGCTATGTGACCTTGGGCAAGTAATTTAACCTGTCTGTGTACCTACCTCATAAAATGGTTGTGAAAATTAAAGGAGTTATGCATGTAAAGTGCTCAGAACAGTGTACTAGATATAATTCATTCAACTTGTGTTAGCTATTATGACTTGTGATTTCTCAACTTCATAGACTCAATCCCTTAAAATATTGCATTTAGAACATATTTACATGAAAAGATGATCATTTTTAATTGAGGCCATTATCCAAAATAAGTGTAGCTTTAAATGTGGCTCTAATTTTAAGACATGTAAACAACAACAAAAAAAAGACATTTACCAAAACTTAAGAGAAAATATTGCAGTTAGCCATGAATCTTTCAAAAACGTTTCAAACAGGTGAGATTCAAGGCAAATTTCAAACTCAACAGACACATGAGAACAAACTAACTGACAAAATGGAAACACAGCTGGAAAGACCATTATAATCTGTTGGTTTACCTGGAAGTGGAATTGGCATGCCAGGAAGGGGAACACGAAACGGAGGTACCATTACTGGTGGAAAAGCAGGTATTGCAGCTGCTGGCTGAGGTACTGAATGAGGAACAGCAGGAGGTAACGTCTGGGGGTGCGGCTGGGGAACAGTTTGCACAGGTGTGGCTGTAGGAGCAGGAGCTGAAACACTAACTGTAGGCGTGGCAACTGAAACAGCAGAACTTGGGGTCTGATCTTGTGTTGTGGGTGCTGATAAGAGATAAAACAAAAAACATGTATCACTCCTTCATAAACCACTTTACCACATCCATTCATCATTCACTCATTCAGTAATTTAAGTATTTAAGGGCCCATTCCATGCACTGTAAGAAAATTGTCAAAAGGTCTTATCTTCAAGAAGCATGAAAGTAGTCAGTTAAATGAAACATAAAAAACAACTAACATACAAAATGAAATGAGATAAATGCATAGAAGTATAAATCAAAACCCAAAGAGTATTCATAACTGTGAGAGGGAACAGAAAATGTTATACTGAGATGATTAAAAGATTAAGATTCAACAAGGAAAATGGGGGAGTGGAAGGAGAAAATAAGCAAGTACTGGGAAAAGTATGAGTAAAGGCAGAAGAGTAGAGAACAAAAAGAACTGCCTAGAAATTGAAGGTAAGCAGTTAACTAGTGAAACAGCAGGCATACCCACAAAACCAGTGAGTTATGGCTAGAAAGGTAGGCCAGAGGCAGAAAACAAGAAGCCTTCAACAAAAGGCTAAGGAGTCTGTATTTACTGAGTAGGGAAAAAGCAGAACTTATGTACATGTGGAGAAAATGATCTAGAACACACACCGAAATATATTAACGGTAGTTACCTCTATGTATGCCTTTTACTTTTTACTATATATATGCTTCATTAGAGTAGGAATTTTTTATAAGAATGCATTCATATGTTACTTGTATGATTTCATGAAGGTAAAAGGAGCATGGGGGAGGAAAACTAAAGGTTTCTGTATGGAAGAGTAATAATCAGTGTTCATTTGATGAATTAACCTGGCAGATGTATAGGAAGAAAAGGAAGAACAGAGGTGAGAAAATCAATCACAACATTACTAGAATTGTCCAAGCAAGGAAGAACAGAGAGAAAAAGATGCAAATAACTAATGACTGACTGGACATGAACGAATGGAATCAAAAACAACTCAGGTTTCCACTGTGAGAGATCAGGAAAATGTGAAATTCAGGATAACTTGGGTTCTGCTAATACACTATTTTTAAATATAAAAAATATTTCATCCCTAGTAATTACATTTAAAATCAAACTGCCTAAAAAATAAATAAAATCCATATTTTGTACTTTTAAAAAAGTTTCAGTTCTCACATATTACAAAATATCTTTGTTGTTTATTCATAACACACCTAGTTGCAAAATAAAATTCATTTTGGAAATTCATTGGTAACAAATACCTCATCGTTTTTCTTGACGTAAAGAAAAAAGTATCAAACTCTACCTATATTGGACTAAGAATGAATTTATCAAATTAAATGAAATAAAAACAATGCTTTCCCAATCTTTATGCCAATGTTATTCTAAGCAAAAACACACTGTTTAATACAAACCACCCAACAATCCATCTGACAACAAAATGTGTCAGTATCTTTTTCCAGCTTCTAATAATGAAAAACTCACTTAGGCTGGGAAGATGTGAGCAATTTCATACTTGTTAATGAGGGACTCACCTTGGCTAAATAGACAGCAGGGCCAAACAAGTATCTTCAGCGGCCCAGGAATGAATTGTTGGTCTAGCATAGACCTAGCCTTAGGGTACAGTATCATATTAATATAATTTTATAACAGTGTGAAAAATACAAATTACATGCAACATTTGCCCAGTCCCATACATATATCATTTAGCATTTGTAATCTACTGTAATGGCTAAAAACATTCTAGTTATTCTTCCCAACTTTCCTGAGAAGTAGGATTTCACCATCATTTTTCACAAACTTGCACAAAATGAGTTTATGTTCAACTGGGATTAAAATACAAATAAATCTCATATTTCCTTTTAGTCCCATTTGCCCATAGTTCCATTCTGCAGTCCATGGAATTAAGTTTTTTAAAAAGATTATAATAGTATGCAGATAATTACTAAAATTATGATCCAAAGTAATTATAGTCAGGAAAATCAAATAAGTTATAAGGGTCTCAAATTTCAAGTGGAAAGGAACACTAATGGAGATGGCAAAAAGTATTCATTCGATTCATTCCTCTTACTTTCCAGCACAGGAGTTTCTGAATTTGATTAGTGGCCATGAGTCATGATAGGAAGGAATAAAAGGAATAAAAGAATTAAATGGGAAACTGGGAGAATAGTATCTAAGACTTTATCGGGTAAATTCCTGCTAACTCCATTTGTTAAAATAACTAGTGATGTACTAGGCCTCAAAATATACTACTAACCCAGCTTCAGATCTTAACTACAAAAGTATTAAGACTATAGTATGACAACACTGTGATACTGAACCAACAGAAACAGACATCAGAATATCAGACATCAAAACTGATGTTTAAAAGCAGTAAAAAGAACATGATTTTGCATTTTGTTTTCGGAATAAAGGCCTCCCAATCACTAAAGGACAGTGCAAACAATTACAAATGGGATTTATTAATACAATAATTGATAATCACAAGATATAGCTATAAGCTTACTCACAGACCACTCAGGTAACAGAAATGGAATATATATAGGATGGTGAAAATACCTGCTAACCACCTTCCTTAAATGAAATAAAGTGCTACTATTTCTCCTTTCTAAGGCAGAAAAGAAAATTTAAGCAACACAGAACCTCTACAAAGAACTACATTGCTTTAATTAATCCCCTTCTCCCATCGCTGCTGCAAGTACCCATAAAAAGTGGCAGTTTTCTGCCTTGTCACACAGGTCTTTGAAGCACTAAGCCTATAAAAATGTAAAGACCCTCAACAAGCTAGCTAGTACAACTGTTATATTTCTATATTTCTAAATTCACCTCAGCTAAAAAAGAAAACAGATTTGTAAAGCACTATTTACATTTTCATGTTAAGTACATTTCCGCCTCCACCCCAAGATATCTAAAAAATATTAAGTAGGGTCTTTAAAAACTGTCTCCATATTACATGTACCTTAATTCTTCAGTTATTTCTTGTATCAATAAAATAAATTCAAATTTGAATCCACTGTGATTAAACGATTTTCATATACATGTTTTTTACACACTAATAATTCCCAAGTCCCTGAAGCTACCAGGAAAAAGTAAAAAATCTTTTTTTTCCTTATTCTTATCTATTATCCAGGTAGTAAAATAATACAAATTATAATTCACCCTGTCGGGATAGTTATGTATCTTCAGAACAGTACCATAACAAATAATGAAATCAAAATCTTTATTTAAATACTTTTGGGCTCAGTTTCAGCCTGCAGAGTAAATAGTAACATCCATATACCAAAAAAAAAAAAAAAAAAAAAAAAAAAAAAAAAACCAAAGAAAGCAAAATAAGTAATATAGATATTAATGACAATCTTTTAAGCAAATTAATAGATTCATCCCTATCTTCATCCCTGAAATTGGCCATTAATCAACTTTCATTTTTAGAAACGATCTATGCCTTGGACCTCTGTGACATTATACCTAAAAATTCTCTTGCCTTTCTGACTGCTTCTATTATAACTCAATTCATGTGCCTGCATCCCATTCTAGGACCTACCTACCCTGAAAGAGATTACTGAAAAGTTCCTAATAAATAAAAGTTCCTGATTTCAACACTACCCATCCCCCTCAAAAGAATCCCCCAAAAAACTTCCAAAATACTGCATTTATGCAGGCCCCCTAGTGCCTGTCTCATCCATCTGCCCAGTTCTTAAGACCCTTCAAAACCCAGTCTCACTCTTAATCTATTAACCAATATAAACCCTCTCACCTAAGAACAGTTTCTTAGCAATCCGATAAACTGTAATTATCCTCATTTCCTGACCTTTGTTCATGCTGTTTCTCCTATCTGAAAATCTTTTCCTTACTTCTGAACCTACTCAAATCCTACACTCATTATCCTTCATGATAAACCTCAAAACCCACGTGGTCTACCCACTCATCTCTCCACTTCTCCAATTCTTATATCTTTCATTTTCACTGTATACTTCTGCACACCATTCTCTAATTGTTTCTCATGTGTTACTCTTGCCTCCTCAATTAGAAAAACTGGAACCCTGTAAGGTAGGGACCAAGACTTATACTTATTTTGCAAACCCCACAGCACTCAGCATTACTGTTGACCAAGCTGAACAGCTAACTCTGCACCTCCCAGTTTAGCTTCATGAGCTGCAACTGGGCAAATAATTTCTTCTACTAACGTAAATTTCTATTTCTCTCTAACTCAAAAGTTTTGATGTCAAAAATGCATTTTCAATAACATCAAAGATAACACCAGAAATACTAGGATCATTTTGAAACGCAGTCCCTACTTCTTCATTTCTCTAGCCCCTAAATGAAAACACATGCTGGCTGATACTCACTTGATACTGTCTGCGCAACCGAAGTGGCAGTTGTCGTGGTGGAAGTGGTAGAGGAAGGGGTGGATGATGATGTTGAAGTGGACACTGCAGATGCTGGGCTACTGGTCGTAGGGGTGGAAGCTCCGACTGCTTGTGCTTGCACTTGCGCTTGCGCCTGGGCCTGGGCCTGAGCCTGAGCTTGCGCCTGAGCCTGGGCCTGGGCCTGAGCCTGAGCCTGAGCCTGGGCTTGAGCCTGAGCCTGGGCTTGGGCCTGGGCCTGGGCCTGCGCTTGGGCCTGAGCCTGCGCCTGAGCTTGAGCCTGAACCTGTGCCTGGGCTGCAAGCATAGGTGTCAGTTCTGATTGCTGAATAACCTTAACTCCATCTGGCTTGGTCCATGCAGATTCACGTGTCCGAGCATTATAATAATAAACCTGCAGAGGAAGCAAAATCATAGGTATCATAAATCTGTGAACTATTATTAAAAACAATAATGCAACAATGTTTTATCTTAAAAGCTATTTAAAAATAACTTTAAAGAGAAAAAGCATATCAAAACAGGGCTGTAGGTAATTCCATCCCATCCCCCACTTTTCTATAATGAACACATCTTATTTTCAACACACATAAAAAAAGGAAAACCGATGTTATATTTTGTGCAGAAAGTTAACACAGCAGGCCTGAGACTGCTGTCCCTAGAAAGCCCTGCTTACAAAGCTGGCCCGTGGCTGGAGTCTGGGAACTTGGATTTCAGGAGGGTTACCAGCATTCCCTCACGGATAAGAATGGCTCACTGTGTCTAAATCGTTTATGCAAACAATGCAGTTCATGCTGAACATGTGTTTTCCTTCTGGGAGTCTGGTATTTTAGTATGTGCTAGTCAGATGGTCCCTATGTAACCAGAAGCTTCCAGAACCACAGGTAAATGTATGTTAGCATTCCAACCGCCCTTATATCTGCTGCACAAAAGTCCAATCCAGTCAACTTTTCCTGGAGTCCTTACCCCATCCTCTGCTTACCCGAGGCTCATTCTTAATTGACAAGGATACCATCATTCATCTCAACCTACCAGTACTCTCAACTTTTACTCCTCTTTCGCTAAAGATAACTGCAGTATATTTCATAATTTACCTTCCCATCTGGAGTTTTATTTTCAACCCATATTTCCTCAGTCGGAGGCAGTGCTGGAGTACCAGGTGCAGTCACAGGAGGCATTCCTGGTGGAAACATCATACCCGGAGGAGGAGGCATGGTTCCCATGGGTGGAGGCATGAAAGGTGGTCTCTGTTAATTCACAAGAACAATAATGGTCATTTGTAATTACCTTTTTTACTTCAAATTATTACTGAATTCTATCCAAAAGTAAAGCACTGTAAGAGAAACTAGTTTTATAGTCTATTCAAATACATTCACCCGTTGTGTAAGCAAAGTTTTCTGTAACAAAAATGATTACCAAACAGACTAGAAAGAAACACATCAAAATACTAACAGTAGTCAACTCTGGGGTACAGCACTGTGGGTGAATTTTGCTTTCTTCTTTATACATGATTTGCATTTTTCATACACTGGGCACTGTATTACTTTTTTTTTTTGAGGTATCAAGATCACATTTTATAAGAGGAATCAGCGTTTGCAAATCGTTCCCATAATTGGTGTTTCCTCCACTCTGTGGCCTACCACGTTTCATCTTCTTCATAGTAAAGAAAGTCGCTTCCTGGCAGGTTAGGGGTCTTGGTGAATTTCACAGCCCACAGAGAACCTGGGTCCCCCACAGTAACAGGCATGCCAGTGGATCACTCTTTTTCTTTTTTAAATGATTTTTACATCTGTTTTAACACCAGGCCCACCAATGCCTCCCCACATTCACCTACAATAGGTACCAACCATAAGAGAAACATTATTTTACCAAATAACACAGAAATAACCAAAAAAGAAAAATCAGATAAACCTAAGCCTTTATTCTCTTTTCCTACCAAAAAAAAATTATTAGCTAGGAATATATTCACCATCTCCTATTTTCTATATAATAATAATATAATTCATCAAAGACATGATCATCAATAAGCTTAAAAGATACAATAAAATAATTATCCATTCTATTTTTTAGTGGAAAATTAGCATTCAACTTAGGATATACCTCAATTTTTGTTTTAAATTTTCCAGAGCCATTACTTATCTAGTCCTAATTCTGATAATTCCTTCACTGTCATTCTCCAATGACTGCTGATACAATGCAACACCCCAAACCAAACAATTTAACTGTAATTACTGTATCCTACTTACTAAAGCTAAAAAGTGGTCTGACTTTTTCTAAATATATATACCCAATCTCTTTAGTACAAGGATCCTTTTACTGTGCATAATAACCAGTTTCAAAATTAAAAATGAATATTGGTATGACATTTTAAAAACAGATTTTGAACAAGGACTAAAAAGATTTCTTCTATAATCTGGAAGTAACATTAAAATTCAATTATCTAAAGCACCTTAATCTGGATAATGGAATTGAAACTAGCTAATAATGTGAAGCTATATTGTCCATCATTTTTTTTGTATTTTTAGTATAATTCATTCTTGATTATCTAAGCTAACAGAAGGCAGATGATACCACTATATATTTGATTTTAGAATTGTACAGGCTTGTCTAAGAAAACATAGATACATATCAAACAAAAAGAATACAATCCCAAAAGTAGATATTTGAGAGTTGATTCCTTCAAGACCTCACTTCAGACAATAAATAAGTCTAAATACACTTGAGAAGGATATATGCCTCAGGTTAAAATACCACCAATGTTTCTATTTAAAGAAATCACATAATTAATCTTTTTCTAAAATAAAATAATAAGATAACCCCAATTTTTTTCCAAAGGAGATAAAAAAATTCAAATTTGTGCTTACAAAAGGTGTTTTGTTGTCACTTTCCACATTCTATCCTAGGTACCATTTCTGGGGAGAAAAATTACTCGGGAATATACATACAAATATTTTTCTACTTGCTGGCAACATCTATCATTGAAAATAAATTTTCTCCACTCAATCCCTTAAGATTTCGAACTTCACGTCCCATAAAGAAGATGCATTACTAAAGAAAATTCACAGAGAGAAAGGTAGGCAAGAACTATCCTACTGAATCCTAGTTTTATATGTATACTTTTCTATCACCATCTAAATTCCTGTTCTGAATTTCTATACTAATCACCACTACCACTACTTTAGGAGTAACATGTTAATATATGGATGTTTTCGTTAGCTCAACAATTTTCCTATAAATTGAAACTATGTAAGATACAAGTTTTTAAGGCAAAACCCATATACAATATTGACAGTGATGCCAACAAAGAAATGGTAACCTCTACATTCTTTACCTGGAGGTGTGGAGGGCCCATAGGTGGAGGTATCCCTCCTGGAGGAGGCATCGGCGGCATATTAGGATCAAAAGGGGGACGTCCAAAGGGGGGCCGAGGTGGTGGTGGAGGGCCTCGCAT
This sequence comes from Propithecus coquereli, assembly GCF_000956105.1. NCBI lineage: Eukaryota > Metazoa > Chordata > Mammalia > Primates > Indriidae > Propithecus > Propithecus coquereli. The sequence continues at coordinate 6,503,087 of NW_012151729.1, forward strand.
CATACCAAAAGGTGGAGGAGGTCGCATGAGTGGTGGCGGGCCCCGCATTACTGCATTTGGTGGGGGAGCTGGGCCTCGGAACCTCAAGGCCTGCTGTTGAGCCATCCTGTGTGGGAAAGCAATAAATTTTTTTCTTGAAATTACAAAAATGTGGCTACTGATCTCCAATGACATAAAATTTAAAAGCCCTTAAGTGCAGGTGTATTTGAAAAGTTATCCTGCAACCATCATGGTAAAAACTGGATCAACAAGAATGATAAATGGATGCCCAATCTCAGTGGAAATGTGGATGAGGATAGTTGGATGGTCTTAAAATGTTTACTTATAGTTGCAAGAAAGGATTAAAAAAACACTATGTAATAGGGAAACTGGGCAATATCTTGACCAAATGATCAAAATTAGTATCTTCTAAGAATGACAGATAGATCACGTGTGACTGAGAGAGGCACAACACCACCTATTCTAGCCAAGAATATATAATGTCAATCTAATAGCAAGGAAAATGAGGAATGTTCTATTAAAGGAGGGTATATTTTCCATTAATGTCAATGTTATACATAAAAAACAAAGGAAGACTGTGGAAACGTTCCAGATTAAAGAAGGCTGAAGAGACATGACAACACAATACTAACCCTAGACTGGATTCTAGTACTAAAGGGATGAAATGCTATAAAGGAATGTATCGGATCAATTGACAACGCTGGAATATGCTGTCAGATTAAAGTACTATTAACTGGGCTGTATTAAGTAAAAGAATGTCTATTCTTAGAAAATACACATTAAGGTATGTAGGGGTAAAAGGCCATAGGTGTATGTATCTTACCCTCAAATGGTTCAGAGTAACAAAAAGCATGCATGCATGCAAATAATAAAATAAAAAAGGAAAAATATTAACGCTAAGTGTTCTGTCTTTATTTTTACAACTTTCTGTAAGTTTGAAATTATTTCGAAATACAAGGTTTTTAAGGGGCGGGGGAGGAATAGCTTAAGAGAACATTAATATTCTCTGTCTAAAGGGAAAGACTTTCCCTGCACTGCACCCTGCCCCACCACCCCTCCCTCTCTAACTGAATACCCTAGTGTATTTTCTCCATGGCATGTATAAATAGTATCACACAAAATGGTATTATCTATCTCTTCCCCCAAGTGCCTTTTTAAGAAAATTATTAACCCTTAAAAGTGCTTACTATGTGCCAGGCAGTGCTCTAAGCTCTTTTCAAATATTAAGTCATTTAATCATCATAACAACCCTATGAGACAGACACTATAATTAACTTCATTTTACAGATGAGGAACTAGCTCACAGAAGTTAAGTAACTTGCCCAAGGCCACAAAGCTAGTTCGGTAGTACAGCCAGGATTCAAAAGCAGGCAAATGGCTCTTAATTATCATGGTCCCATGTAAGCCCCTTCAGAGTAGGGATTCTGTTCACTCTTGTATCCCCAGCACATAGTTGGTCTGTACATAATACGACTCAATAAATACACTGCATGAACCAAATGAATACCTAAGTGATACTAATCCTAAACTACAAGTAGGGCATTGTAGAATCTTATAAAAATTATTTTTACTACAATTTCGTCAATTTATTGAGTACCCATCATGGTATTCCTGTTAGCTGCTATAAATCTCTACTCTATACATGAAATCTACATTCCTGTCCTCAAGAGAGAATTAACAATTACATTCTTTACGTATACTTGAAAATCATCATTCTTATGGTCTCTCCTCACCAGACTCTTTCAACTTTCCTACATTTTTCAACCCTCTGCTTACAATTACCCTTTGAACTTCTCTAAATTTTCCATATCATAATTCGATTCTGACCCAAAAAACCCTAATAGAGAACCAATTTGCCTTCTAGGAGAAACACAAAATTGTAAACAAGTCCAGAACTACTAAAGCAAGTACATTTATCCAAATTTGCAAAAGATCCTACAATCCAAAGACTGGAAAACATGAGTTAAAAACGGTCATCGCAAAAAGGAATATGGATTGCATCAAAATAATCAGAAGGTCTTTTTCAAATTATATGCACCCCCAAAAGACAGAGGGCCACTGTTACTGAGGAATGTCTTAACTTTTAGGGCAGAAAAAAGTAAACCACCAAGGAAAATAGTCTGCTTTAGCCTTGAGTTAATAATGTACTGTAATCTTAGATTTCCTTTCCGCCTGCCTCTTCTTTTTCAAAAAATCTACAGTATTTCTTTCTTCGCAATTTCATACTGCCTGGTCATAGCTTAAAGCTAAGCGTTTAGGATCTAGAATCACGAAAAACTCCTATCAGGGCTCTGCTTTTTGTTGTAGGCTAGTTACATAATTTCTGAGTCTGAGTTTCCTCAGATGTAAATGAGTCAGGAATAGAAATAAAAGCTACCTCTTATCTCTATTCAATTCAATAATCCCTGTGAAACATTTAGGACAGTGCCTGGTACACAGTAAACTTACTTTAACTGTTACTACTTCATGCCCCCACAAAACCCAGCAATGTTTACCTATAAAGGGCACTTCGTTAATTTGACTAGATGGCTTTCAAAAGTCTACCCCTAAAATGGTGTCAAAATTCACATAATTTCCTGCTTCAACAGCCTAAAATTGCCATTTTCTGATGTCAGTTATATGTAGAACGTGTGCTGAGCTCTCTATATACATTGCTTCACCATAACAACCTCACCAGAACCTGCAGTGAGGATTAAATGAGCTAATAAAGTATTTCAAACAGCATCCAGCACACAAGTGCTATATAAGTATTAGCTATTATTACCGTTCCTATAACATCAGTACAGTAATAGTACTGATAAGTGTTAAATAGTATTAACACTAGTAATAGTGTTAGCTATTGTTACTATAATTGCTATTACCAGGCCCTATATAATCTGGCCCTTGTTAACCTTCCCACAAATTCTAGTCTCTCTGATCAAATACTTCAAGTTCATTACTTTGAAGCCTCTGTATTTGTTCCCTTTGTCTGGCATGTTCTTTTCTTCCCCAGATCTTTACATGACTGGCTCCTTCTCATTATTCAGCCTCAGCTCAAACGTCATCTCACACTGCTTCCCTACCTCTAGCCTCTCCCAGATCCTCTTTGATTCATTATCCAATTTGAGTTTTCAATTATGATAAATGCTATGAAGAAATCTCTCTCATTTGTTTACTTTTGTATTAGCTTTACCCATTAGTATACAGTTCCCTTTGGTACACTGCTACAACACATTGTTTTAACAACAATGAAGTTCCTATATCCAGGCACAGTTACATGGACATAACTTGTACTCTTTTAATCCTCACAACCCAATGAGGTAAATTTGGCACCATTTTTACAGGGGAAAATACTGCACAGAAAAATAACTTGCTTAAGGCAGCCAGTCAGTGGTAACACCAGAGTATTCTTACTGTCATTTTATAGGTGAGAAAATTTAGATTGAGAATACCTTGTCATTAGTATTAATAGGTAAACAAAGGCCCTATATAAAGGATCTATACAAATATGACTTTAAAACTTACTTTAATGGCCTCAACAATAAAGGGATGAATGGCATTTGTAATCTCTGAATTTTCCATCTATTGTAGATGATTTGCATTCCTACCACTTACAATCTTTTCGGAAAACGAAAGCCTATAAGCATGAACAGAAACAATAAAAATATTTCATAAGAACACCATGGAAACAGAAACATAATCTATTTTTCTAGAAGTACTCTAGCCAGGTATATAATCTTCCCAATGGTGAAGACGTTATTGCTAATACTTAAATTGGAGGTGCAAGAATGAAAAGATGCTGATATATAAGATGCTGAGACAACTTTTATAAACTAATTGAGGAAACCTAGGGTTTTAGCCCAGACTCTACCAACTACTCATTGACCTTGCATAAGTCATTTCACACTTGTAGACTGATTTCATCATTCGGTTTACTTTAGACTTCAGATCGATGTTAATTAGGCTGGAAGCTCCTTGAGGACAAAGGACTTTTTTGGTCTGGTCCAGGGCTCTACTGCCAGCGCCTAGGTCTGTAACTGTCACATAGCACACAGTAAATGTCAGCCCAACAAGTGAACCATCTCTAAATCTCCTATCTTCATTTATTTACCACGTATCTACTGAAAACCTCATTTGCCAGGCACTATGATAGACACACCATCAAATACACTCAAGATGCAAATACAAAAACTAAGCCCCAACTTCTGCAATCAAATTGGTCACATAAATAGCTGATTTCTCATAAATCACGAGAAATACTAAAATAAGGGTCTATATAATATATTCTGCAAGCAACTTTCAACCCAAGAGGCAAAGGTAAAAAATATTTACAAGAGAGCAAATTAATTTGCAAATTAAGCCCTATTCAAATCAGTTTTACAACAATGTCTAGACTATTAATAAAATCTAAAAGATGTATTGTTGTAAAACTGAAGAAAGATATTCTCTAAAACACAAAATAATGTTCCCTAATAAATCCATCTGACACTAGCTAAGTAACCTCTAAGATTAGAATCAAGAATAAACTTTCCATCACTAAAACCGAAAGACCCTGACAACTAATATGCACATGCAGGGTTTAAAGGATTTGAAATACATCTGACATAAGGCAAAATTTTATTCCTCCCCAAGTAGGGATTTTTGTGTGACAATTCAGAATCTGAAAGACATTATTTTTTTCTAAAATCTTAAATAATAATTCCCATATATAATTTCATCTTAAGCTCTAAACAATATTACAGAGTCCTCATAATCTACACTGCTCTTTTTCATTTTCAAATGTTGACAATAGCACAATTCAGAATGGGAGCTGATCATCTGAAATGACATTTCTCCTATTCAGAAAAAAAAATGTACCAAACATACATAAAGAATAGTATCTCCTTTTTCCTAAAAAAACCACTGACCAAAAGCCATATATGTCTTTCCCAGTCGCTCTTAATTTTATCAAATTTTAATCATAAATTCCATAGGCATTGAGGTTCCAGAGGAAAAAAGGTCACTGCAACTCTTTAGGCCAATGGCGTGGGTAGCAGACAAACAGAACACCCATCAAGATCTCAGGCTCCGGAGCCTGACTGCCTGGGTTCAAGCCACTTCCTGGAGCCACAATTCTACTTATGCAATCTTGTTCTACTGACTCAACCTCTACGAGGCTCAGTTTCCTCACCTGTAAGATGGGCGAGTAACTTAACGGAAGATGCCTCTGGTGTGTGGCCTGCAAAACGAGAAGAGCCTACTACTCTAAAGGGTGGCTGTGAGGACTAAAGGCGACAACCCTAAGTAAAAAGGTCTTACGCTGGCACATAGTAAGCACCTAACAAACGGTTGCTGCTATTGTTATTGTTCGCAACTGCAGAATAATAAGCAATAAAGAGATGAGAGAAAGGAAGAAAAGCCATACGAAGTTAAGAAAGGCAAGTGATGGGGGGCACGAGATAAAAGGGCAAACGGGGGGACTCCAAATAGCCGCGGAGAGCGTGGAGAAGACTGAGCCAAAAGTGACGAGGGATCCCGGGGAGTTAACTGCAGAGTGGAGGGGCGTCGATGAGGAAAACGGGGCCCGCGGCGGAGCGTAGCCAGGAGAAAGGCTGAGGTCGGCCCAGGCGGAGGCGGCACGCGGCTGAGGCGGGGCCCCAAGGCGGGCGGGAGCGCCGGGCCAGCCCGGCGGGCCGCGAGGGGCGGCGGAGACCCGCGAAACCGCAGGGAGCGCCCCGAGAACGCGCTGGAGGCCGCGGCCCAGCCCCGGCCCGACTCTGTCTCATTCAAGCCACCTTCCCCTTCCCCCTTCTCAAACCCCATGCGGTCCTGACCCAGCGCCACCGCAGCTCCGCTGCCCACCGTCCGCCCCGTATCTTCGCACAGCAGGCCTAGCCCCTGGGACTCTAGCTAGCCGAGATGTAAGGGAGGGCAGCACTCCTTACCTGAGCTCCCCCGGATTGAATCGCTCGCCGTCCCCCCCGTCCCCGCCACGCTCCGCCATTACAGAGGGCCGCGTTCCTCCACCCGCCGACCCGGCGTCCTCTATTGGCCGGAAAGTTCGTCAATCCCGTGCAAGAGAGGCGGAGATAGCGGAGATCTACGAAGTGATTGGTGAAGCTTTCCATCAATCCGCGAATTGAGGGCGGTATCTGCCTTACTATTGGGCACAGGGCCCGCCGACTTTGAAAGCGGTATGGAGACAGCCAGTTGATTGGTCGCTTGCAGGCTTTATGGGAAATGAGACTTTGGCAACGAGGAACTGCCGGCGCCCTCTCGCGGTAAGGATAACTCAGTCCTCCCACGTTCGGCCCAGCCTGCGGTGGCCACGTGTCCGGCGGCTTCCAGGAGAGCCAATTGTGGAGCCATATTGGCCAGTAGTAGGTCAGGCCGAGAGTGTTTCCATTAGGTAAGCCAATCAAAATCGACCTCGGTCGCGCCTAAACCCATCGCAGAGTTGCTGTGGAAAGGAGCTATTTCCCCAGCTTTACAGTAACAGGAGT
>NW_012151729.1:6510627-6512541 GCF_000956105.1 Propithecus coquereli
CACACACACATACTTTTTTTAATCTACACAGAGGTCAAATTATCTCTTCAGTCATGGTGCAGATATCTAATCTAGTCAAGACAATTTTTTAGTTGCAAGGAAAAGAATCCCAAATGAGCTCATGTGAAATGAGCGTTGGTGAGGAAATTGAGAACTCACGAAATCTAGGGACAGGAAGACTGGTTGTCCTGACCTGCACAGGGCCTCGGAAGCTGGAAGGACCTCAAAAGCTTCCCTCCCTCTTCCTTTCCTTCTCAGGAGCCACGTGGCTTCTCCTCTGGATTACCTCTGCCTGTTTGCTCTGGTCTTCTTTCTGTAAACCTACTTTCTCCTCTCGCTCATCCTATTCAACATGGATATAGAAGCAGCACCCAGCTCACCTCGCTGCCAAATCTCTGGATATCTGTAGGTGCAAATCCTTCAGAGAGAAAACCTGATTGGTCATTGTGTAGCCAGAGTGTTAGCTGGCGTTGATATGTATGTCCATCCCTGCACCAGTTTTGTGTAACCCAGCATGAGAGCCAGAGCGGTTCTGACCTTTTCAGTGTCCGAGATGAGAAAGGCAACGGCATCTGTTTTCCACTCCCAGCCCTGGATGATTCAGCTTTTCCCCCAGATTAGCTTCCACCCCTGCCCCCTCTGTTCTGTTCTCCGTGAAGCATCCAATTAAGCTTCTAAAACAGCCCTCTCTGAAATCCTTCCAATGGCTTGTCTTTGCCCAGTAGGGTAAAAAACAGACTTTAGACATGGTCTTTGTAGGCCTGAAAATCTACTCCATGCCCATCTCTATAGCTTCATGTTTGCTCATTTGCTCTCTAAATTCCAATCGTATTTGGTTTCTTTCAGTTCCTTAAAGATTCTCTTTCTTTTTACCCTGGATGCTATCTCATATGTTTGCCATATGCCTGCCTATAATGCTCTTCTTGCCATCTTTCACCCAAATAACTCTTTCCTATCTGTATTAGTTATCTATGGCTGCATAACAAATTACTCCCAAGCTTAGCAGCTTAAAGCAACAAAATTTATTATTTCCTAGCTTCCATGGGTCGGAAATCCAGGTACGGCCTAAGTGCTTCTGGATCAAGGTCTCTCATGAGATTGCAGTCAGGCTATTGGCCAGGATTGAAGACTCACTCACCTGATATTGAAGGATCTGCTTCCAAGTTCACTCACCTGGTGGTTGACATGTGTGAGTTCTTTATAGGTTGTTAGACTGAGGACATGCCACAGTGGCCCTCCATAGGGCTAATCACAACACAACAGTGTCCTTCTCCTGGCATGAACAATCTAAGAAAGCAAGGGGGAATGCCCTGGATCAAAGCCACAGACTCTTTGTAATCTAATTTTGGAAGTGAAATTCCATCACTTCTTCCCCCTATCTGTGAGTTAGAAACAAGTCAGTAAGTCCAGACACTCAAGGACAGGGGACTACACAAGAGCTGAATATTGGGAAGCAGGATCGTTGGGATCCCACCATCTTGCCCATCACGCTATCTTTCAGATCTCAACTCACACATTACTTCCTCCAGGTAGCATCCTTCAGAGAGCAAAATCCAACCTCCTGCCACCACCATCTAGGTAGTTTCCCCTGTTAAATTGTCCTGTAGCACCCTGGATAGCTCTGTAACATTGCAACCACTTGTTACTGTACTACATATTATAACATTGAACAGTTACAATGTGTTTTACTTATTTTATCTTAGTTCTTTGTCTGCCAACTCACTTTGTTGTTTGTTTGTTTTTTTGTTTGTTTGTTTGTTTTTTTTGAGACAGAGTCTTACTTTGTTGCCCTGGCTAGAGTGCTGTGGCATCAACCTAGCTCACAACCTCAAACTCCTGGGCTCAAGTGATCCTTCTGCCTCAGCCTCCCCAGTAGCTGGGACTACAGGCATGTGCCACTATGCCTGACTAATT
>NW_012151729.1:6516006-6518266 GCF_000956105.1 Propithecus coquereli
ACTTGTACGCATGCTCCAAAGACCCTCATTTGTGGCCTTGATCGTATCTCCACTTTGTGGCCTTTCTACCTCTTTCTGGTTGGTCAGTCCTTGGAGACCAAACAGCTGTTCAGTCCTTGGAAGCCCCTTGACATGTCATCTGTTCTTTTTTAGAAGTCCCCTCTGGTCAATTTGTTCCTCCTATTATAGACAAAGCAACTCCTCGTGTGATGTGCTCCTCAGTGGACACCCCCTAGACAAAGCATCTGTTCCCCTTCCTCCTTGTCCCAACCTAACACCCCCTCCAGAAGATGGATGTTAATTCCCCTTTCCTTGAGTGTGGGTTAGACTTAGTGACTGGCTTCTAACCAAAAGAGTTGACACTTACAGTGGAGAAAGCTGGCACCCCCCATCTTAACCAAGTGATGGAGGATAATATCACCAGTGATGGCATGCACCCCTGACACGGTGTGATGAGGAGGACACGTCACCTCTGTGGTGTTCTTCCCCAAATCCACAGCCTCAGGCTAAACTTGAAGAAACATGAAACAAATCCAAATTGAGGGACATTCTACAAAATGCCTGATCAATACCCTTCAAAAGTATCAAGGTCATGAAAAATAAAGACTAAGAAACTGTCACAGGTTTAAGGCAACATAGGAGATATGACAACTAAATGTAATGAGGTGTACTGGATTGCATCCTGGAACAGAAAAACCACCAGTGGGGAAAAACTAAGGAAATTCAAAGAAAGTTTGTTGTTAGTGAATATCATATTTCTTCATGTTGAACAATGCACTGTGGTTCTATAACATGTTAATGTTAAGGGAAGCTGGGTGTGGAGTATTTCTGTACTAACCTTGTAACTCTTGTGTAAATCCAAAATTATCAAAATAACAAGTCTTTTAAAGTTTAAGTGTTCACAGAGCTAGTTCTCGAAGATGCTAAGTACTGAGGGTGGAAACCACAGCCACGCTATGATGTATGCCTCAGTTTGTCCATCTATAAAATGGGAGGATCAGACAAGATGCTCATCCAGTGGTAAGGGTAAGCAGTGTGCAACGGTGCACAGAGGCATCCCCAGAAAAAGCTCAGCTCTGTGAGTGCCAAGAGAGCTCTCAAGCCACCCTTGACCTTGAGAAATACAAGTGGTTAAGGATTGCACTCCTAGTTTTACAGTCCCCCACATAGCTTTAGTTGGCAAAATGAGACTGGAACCAAAGTCAATAACACACACATTAAACTGAGCACTTAAAGAAAATCATCTTCATAAACAGAATGTCAGTTTATTAATTTACAAAGAGAATCACAACTGTCATGTGGACCAAATGTTCCTGTCCTCCCTATGGGCAAACTACATAGCAAGCAAAATCATCAAAAAGCAGCTCAAGGAGATTGGAAGCAGAACAAGGGCAGTAAGTTATTTGATTTGAATTTTTAATAGCTTTGGGCCATGATAGCCTGATAATTCACTATTCCAAATAGAGATATACCTTCCACTGGGATCGTCTGTGCCTGCCCTTGCATTGGGGAACTCTCTACCCTACCTAAGAACCTCTTCCTTGCTTATATATGTAAGCCTACCTCTCCAGCTAGAAGGAAAAAAAAAAAAAGAAATGTGTTCTTTTCTGCTGTGCTTTACACGAAACAAAGAGAGGGAGTTATTTGTATTATGAGCACCATTGGTCAACAGATAATGAATGGTTAGTGAACTCATGGATTTGCAAACCCTTAAGGCAATTTCATGGACCACCTGGGATCTGTAAACCCACAGATTAGAGTACACTGTTCTAGGATGATCACCTATGTTTGTTTCTACAACCTTTTCCCAGTAAGATACCATAGGACTATTTAAGTTTCCACTTACTAAACAATGATCACATTCTCTAAGATCACCTTAATTCGTATTTTTCCTGAAATAACCAACCACACATTTGCAATCTCTTCATTTATTAACACAGATGACTATATCTAAGTAGACTGTATGTACATTTTACTCTCAGGAAACTTTGAATTTGTCCCAGAACAATTAACGACACATTTATAGTATCTTGGCTTATTAACATAAATAGTTAATCAAATCCGTTGTGTGAAGTCAATGCTATTTCTTTTATTGCATTTCTTGGGGGGGGTGGGAGGTTGGTAGGGAGATTCTCTTTTACCCTCTTGTATCAACAACTATCTCTTTTATGGTTCATTCCAGTTCCAAAATCCTACTATTAATATTTTTCTGTTCTCAAAATTGAAAACAATATATTATAACACTAAAACTTCATGAATA
>NW_012151729.1:6518316-6519965 GCF_000956105.1 Propithecus coquereli
ACCGCACCCAGCCTGTGTATTTCAATTGTATCACATCAAGAGACACATGAATATCTGGTTGTCCCACCCTAAGTGACGCTAAGATTAACACTGAGTTAAAGGTAATGACAGCTCAATCCTTCCATTGTAACCACAATATTATCTGCATGATATTACTTTGGCTTCATACAAATGTCTGGTTCCCTATCAATAGGGTGACCCTATAATTTATTATCCAGACCATCACATTTGAGACTGAAAGGGGCACTGTTAATAATTACACTTGAAGAATAGTCATAAACTAGGACCATCTCAGGCAAAACGGAATAAATGGTCAACCTACCTGTAAACCATTAACCTAATGGTTTAATGGTTTTATCCTTTCCTGAATCAATACTTTCCTTAGGGGTGACAAACTAATGATTTTCTAATTATATGTTACCGTCTACATTTACTACCTGACAGTCTTCTGTAAATTAGAGATTTCCTTCAATAACAGAGGTTATTTCATTACCCAAAAGTACAGTTTCTTTTTTAAAAGCAGAAAAATGCTTATTTCTTTTCCTTTATTAATCAATTTTAAAAATAAAAAGATGGTTTGATAACCATCTCAACTGGAGATAAATGAGTGTTTCTGATTTCCTCTTTCTTTAAGTATTATCAAGGACTCATGGATTTTCAATAGATTAAATGTTTCAATCAACTACAATCATTTTCATGCTCAAATTTCCAAACATTATCCATTTACTCTTCACAATAATCATCTAAATAAAGTATTACTACTATCTCCTTTTTATATATGAAGAAACTGAGACAAAGAGAAATTAAGCAACTAAGAACTAAGTAGCTAAGAAGTTAAGTAACTAAGGTTACCTAGATAGTAAGTTCAATGTCCAGTTGAATATGGACTCCAAGAGAGTAGGGAATGTGTTCATGTTTCTTAATCACTGCTTCCCCTGAATGTAGCTGAGTGCCAATCAATAAATAAATCAATGGACAAATGAATTAATTGATTATCATTTCTAGTTGATACCAAAAACATTCTAATACTTACTGAATACTTTCGGATGAAATAATATATTATCTGGGATTAGCTTCAAAAGACACAAGAGTGGGAGGCAGGAAGGGTGGGGTGAGCGTGTGTGGGGGGGGAGGTGGTTATAGATTTAAAAGATATAATTGACTATATTTTGATACTTTTTGAAGCTAAGTGAACGTTTATGATACTATTCTCTCTACTTTTTAATATTTTGAAATTTTCCATTAATAAAATATCCTAGGCCCTTGAAACATTAAAATGTAAAGAGCATTTTATGCAGAATACTGCATAAAAGTATTTAAACTGATATACAGCAAAATGTATGTGCTTACCTTATTAGTCTATAGTCTAACAGCAGCTAAGGAAGTAAAGATTAATCATAATACCAGCTATCCCAACACAAGCTGAGTTAGATACATACAGAATAAGAGCATCTTCATAAAGCACATTATGATAACACAAATCTCATGTCTGACTTTATATTGGAAAGCTGACAATGATGGCAGAGGTCATTTTGTTTTAAATGCGAAAATTTATAGAAAATCCGATGACCACAAAAAGGAGGGAGAGAAAACCTTCTTCTAGAAGAAAGCATTACCTACAAGAGAAGGAATTATCCAAGTTGACCAAG
>NW_012151729.1:6532425-6534805 GCF_000956105.1 Propithecus coquereli
TTTGCCAAACAGCACACTCGGGTTTATTAGAAATTTCAGGAAAATATTCAGCCTTACAAATTCTTCCTTCTCATTATTCCTGGAGTCTTCTCCACTTTGAATCATTTACAAGATTTTTTTTTTTTAAGATCTCAGGCTGACAATGCTCCTTAAGGAAAAAAAAGCAGATGTATTGACTAAGCCAAAAAGAAACCCATTGGCGTGGAACCTTCACCTGCCTGCCTGACAATCTAGTGAGGGTGGGGAGGGGGGAGATGTTTGTATCATAGCCTCCAGGTGTTCAGGACTTAAGGATTTAACAGCTCTCTCTTCTGGCGTGTGGGAGGAGCAGAGATCAGCACAGCAACTGCTGCTTGTGTGGTGAGCGCTTGCAAGCGCCAGCTCTGTGTGTGTTTATGGTTCTGCCTTCAGTTTGCATCTGTTTCTGCTTATTCCGTCTTCTCCTCCTGTCCAACACCCCCCACACCCTCACTTCTCAGGGCAAGCACTGCAATGTCCCTGCCTTTGTGGGCTCACCAAGAGCACACACTGAACCCAGGTAATCAGCAGTGGAATCAGTGTTTCCAATCCCTCTCTGTGGAACAAATACTCAGCATCCTACTACAAACCAGGCGTGGGTCTGTGCTCTGTGAATACAAATGCTCCATGGGGTGGAAAAAACTGTTACTAGAGTGAAAAGGGTGCCAGGGTTTCCCAGCCTCAGCACTACTGACATTTTGGACTAGGTAATTCTTTGTAGTGGGAGTCTTCTAAAATGTTTAGCAAATCCCTGGCCCTCTATCCATTAGATGCAAGTAGCAGCCACCCCCCAAGTTGTAATAAACAAAAATGCCTCCAGACATTGCCAAAAGTCCCTTGTAGGTAGCTGGTGGAAGGTGGGGGGGGGGGGTCGGAAATTCCTGCTCCCAACCTTGAGAACCGCTTCTTTAAGGATATTATGGTGGATGCCTTTGTGTTATACTCCTGCACTGTTCCTCCCTACCCCATGCTTCTCTGTTGTGACCTGAAGTCTATGCACTTGGCGGATTGGACATCTGCCCCACCTTAGGCCTCTCAGCTTCTCTCCTCTGGGAGTTTGAAAGTAGGACTGAGGGACTGACTACATACGGGCTCTTAGTGGGGTCAAAGCTCTAATGCAAATACAGGAGGTGTGGGTGGATGTATAGCAACCTGGGGACCAGGAATATCTGCTTGTCTCCTGCAGAGATAAGAATGAAATGCACTGTAGAGAAAGAGATAAGAGACAGGAGCTGCCTGGTGCTAGCACTTCCTAAAGCCTGGCTACACTTCCTGCGTTGAATAGTTTAAGACATTCCTATGCGTTTATAACTAACTCCTTCTTTGTGCTAGGGCAGTATTTTTTTCTGTTACTGGCAAATAAAGAGTTCTAACTAGGACATTCCATGTGGCCTGGAACTGAACTCCATAACCAGAAATATCCGGCTTCCAGCAGTTGAGGGAGCCATTTCTAACCCTCAGGGCAGCTTTACTGACTCCGGCCCTGTGCTCCATTCTCCTTTCTCTACCAAACGGCTTCCTTGCCCTCTCTGTGGTGTTTTTATCTTGTCTTAACCTTGGCTTGTACATGGCCTGGCGGTGACTGCTAGCAGCAAATGCAGCTGGGCTTCTAGGCTCAGATCCCTGAGCAAAGGAGTCTGGCTTGTGTGGCCAACACTGCTAGCTGCCCACTAACAAGCATCCCTCCTTGGCACTTTTGCTCAGGTGAACAACCCCAGGTTTGTGTAAGAGCAATGAGATGCATGGGAAATCTTCGGGTAGGGGGTGCCTGTGGGAAAGAGTGTTATCCTTCATCCAAGAGGGCAAAGCCAGGCGGGGAGCTAGCCCATCCCCTTCCTGCCTGCTTTGGACAGGGCATGTGAGGACATGATATTAACACATGAAGCTGTTGTACCCATGAGGTGAAGCCCAGAGAACTACAGAGAAATTGGCAGAAGAGGGCACGAACATCCTTGAGCTGACAAACGAACCAACCCTACAGCCATTTGCCTCTAGATTTCTTGTTACACGAGGTGTCCTTACGGTTTAAGCTACTTTGACTCGGGTGTCCTGTTACTTGAAGCCAAAAGGATCCTGGCGGGTATAGAATAGCTCATCGTTTCAGGCCAGGCTGCTTAGGTCCTAGGTCACTAGCTGGCAAGTCTGTAGATTCATTGCCTTGGGGTCAGGCATCCACCTCCAGTCCATGTGTTTATCCCTCCACCATCCCCAATCTTTTATTTTGAAAATTTTTAAACCTACAGTAAAATGTTTAAAATAATCCAACAAACTCCCAAATATCCTTCACCTGGACTCACCCATTGTTAACATTTAGCTACATTTGTTTATTGGACATATTTCCATATATCCATATATATATATA
>NW_012151729.1:6534855-6537636 GCF_000956105.1 Propithecus coquereli
AAAAATGGAAAAAATGTATAAAAAATTGGTCCCGAAATTTATTGGTATTTATTATTTTTTAGGGTTTATTTTTTATTGAGTTTATTGGAATTAATTGGGGTTATTGGTGTTTGCTCCTAAAAATGCTCTCTCAATGAGCATACAACAATGTTGATATAATTTTGATTCAATGCCAAAATGTCATTAAGGGTTCAAGGGATTGGGGTCAGGATGGGGGTATGGATCAGGATGGGGGGCATGTAGAAGAGAAGTTAGGGGAGAACAAAAGGCAGAGCAGCGTTAGAACTGGAGCAGCATGCAGATATCCCTGTGCTATCAGGAATCTCATGTAGTCAGTTGCAGTAGTTCACACCTGTAATCCTGGTGACTCAGGAGACTGAGGCGGGAGGACTGCTTGAGGCCAAGAGTTCGAGTCCAGCCTGGACAACATAGTGAGACCCCCCCCATCTTTAAAAAACAAAATAAAATAAAAAATAGATGAATAAATAAAAAAGGAATCTCATGTTATCCCGGCTGATGCACCACCAGAGCAGAGCAGTGCAGCAGACAGTCTTAAGAATCAGGCCGACTTGAGTTGAAAAAAAGTTCACCGATCACTAGCTATGTCACCCTGCAAAAGGTACCACTTCCCCAAGCCTCAGATTCCTAATCTGAACATGGGCATCACAATAGAACTCACCTCACCAGGTTGTTAGGAGGACCACTTGAGATAATACCCTTGGCAGGTGCGTGGCATACTGTCAACATTTAATATAGATGTTGGCCACATGATTTATCATTGTTCTACTTCTTAAACGTGTGTGTGCACACAGAAGAAGTTGTCATCTAGCTGGCTGTCAGCTAAATGTGTAACTCCTTCTGGGAGGAGGTCTTCGTATTGTATTTCTTTACCCCCAGCCTAGTTTCCATGACCTCAGCACAATGCCGTGCTTATCACAGGATCCCAGTGATTTTTAGCTGAATGTTGAGTGCGTATTAAGGAGAGAGAAATAAAAAGGGAGAGAGAAAGGGGTTGAGGGCCGGGGCCGTTAGACATATGGGGTGCACGAAAGGACTGCAGACAGATGGTGAGCAGGGGAGCGGCTCAAGGCAGAGAGAACACCTGGGCCGTGTACTAATTAGCTGACAGGTGGGTCGAGGATTGGAAAAGGTGGGAAACAGCGTGTTGTTTATTCCCCAGAATCAGAGGCTGCCTGAGGCCAGGTTCTGGCTGAGTTCTTACAAGTTCAGAATGAGCTCCACTTCACCTTGAAGGAGCCCGGGGCCAGGCGAAGGGAAGCTCTGCTGACAGATTTGATAACTGGACCTTTCACGAAAGGCCCTGAGCCACTTTGGCCTCAGCCAGCACTCCACTTCCTCCAGGCATATCTTCTTCCCCGAAACTAAAATACAGCTTGGAAAGACAGCCCCGTGCCCTCACTGTCGCTGTGGCTTCCTCAAGCCATGACACGCTCTCTCTTTTATGAGCCTGCGGGGCTGTAATTCTCATCACCCGACATTTATGGGAGGCTTTGTATTAGCAAAAGGCTTCACAGCCATTCTTATGAGGGATGACTCCCTGAGCCCTGTCCGGGGTAATCACCCGGACTGAGCAGAAGGAAAGACAGCACGGTGCACAGGAAAACGGCCTTCAAGGAGCCAGGAAGGGAGCTTGCAGGTGCTGCTGCTCTTCAAATGCACGTCAGGGCTGATTTTCTTGCCCTTGCAACCTCGCCAGCGCTTACTCCCTCTCACTGTCCTCCACATCCAACCCACCAGCGGGTCCTGAAGGTGAAAGCCCAGAGGCACCTCAAATCTATCCATTTCTGCCCATCTCCCCGGCCTGAGTCACACACAGCACCGCCCGGCTCTGGCTCCTCCTGTCCGTCTGCCCCTCCATCCATCATCCACACAGGAAACAGAGTAATCCTCTAGATGCTTATATATTTATTTAATGGATGCACTTTTTAAACTGATATTTCTGGAAAAAAAGTCTTTCTTGATACCGTACAGGGAGTCTGTACTGTCGAAAGGAATAATCTTTGAAAAACAAAAATAGCGACCCTCCATACCTTCCTCTTCTAAATAAAATTTATCCCCCCAAAATCCCAGCTCCTCTGCAAACTGCTGGATCCCTCTGTGATGTGGCCCCAGCCTGCCTCTCTGGCCTCCCCTCCACTCTGCCCTCTGCTCTGGCCAGGAGTTCAGGGACCCACGGAGCTCCTTTCCGCCTCTGGAGTCTACACCCACTCCTCGCTCTGCTTGGAAAGCTCTCGGCCCTGCTCTCAGGACGGCTAGCTTTGTCTCACCTTCCAGTCTCAGCCCACAGGTTACTCTTAAACTGCCGGCGCTCCACGTTATCCTGTTAATTACTTTCAGAGCACTTTAAAGAACCTTAAAATCTTTCCTATGTGTCGACTTTTATACAAAATCGGTTGCCTTCGCCAGAATGTATGTTCCATGAGAACAGGGATTTCATCTGTATTTTTCCCCACTGTGCTCAATGGGGACAGCGCCTGCACAAAGTATGGGCCCAGTAAACAGGTGTTGAAAAATTAATTGAAGAAACCGAGTAGTGAGTTGAAAAGCCTCTCTCCTGCTCTCAAACCGCCTGCTAGTCTTCATTTCCATCAGTAGAGGGCAGCAAAGACCTGAGTTATCTAACTTACCGCGTTTGTGCCAGAAAACTTCAGAAAACTTGTTCCTCTTTGCCAAACAGCACACTCGGGTTTATTAGAAATTTCAGGAAAATATTCAGCCTTACAAATTCTTCCTTCTCATTATTCCTGGAGTCTTCTCCAC
>NW_012151729.1:6551776-6552117 GCF_000956105.1 Propithecus coquereli
ATGGTTGTGCCACAACTTGTTTATCCAATCATGCCTTGATGGGCATATGGATTGTTTCCAGTTTTTAGTGATTATGAATAAAGCTGTTATAAATATTTGTGTACAGATCTTTTTGCAGGAATATGCTTTCATTTTTCTTGGGTAAATATCTAAGAATTCAATTGCTGGGCCATAGGGTAAGTGTATACTTAACTTTATCAAGAACTTCCAAACTGTTTTTAAAAGTGGCTGTATCGTTTGGCATTCTCACCAGCTATGTACCAGATTGCTTTTCACTAATTTTTAAAATTTGACAAGCACAACATGAATTAATTCCCATTATTTAAAGAAGTGAAGCAATA
>NW_012151729.1:6560622-6566955 GCF_000956105.1 Propithecus coquereli
TTTTTAATATAAAAATGTTAGATCTTCAAATAAAAATGACGCTTCAGAAGAGACTGCATGTTCATCTTGGAGTTCAAGGACTCCTTGGCATATGTCTGATCTGGTTTGAGAAGCAGAGCCATAACCTGCTGTCAGTAGCCCCTCCTGGGGGGTTTACTTGACTCTCGGCTGAGAGCAAGGCCCAGCAGAAAAGGGGGAAGAGGAGAAAGACCTCAGGAAGCAGGAATAATATGGAGACGGAGGAGCTAGAAGTGACAAGTCACCTGGATTAATTGCTTCTCAATTTAGTTGAGGCTCTTCCCTGTTTGTCTTTTATTTTACTCAACTTCCTCAGTCATTTCAAAGTCTACCATTGGCTGTTTTGAAGGCACTGTCATTACAAGTGTGCGAGCAGGCTAGACAACTGCTTGTTTGGAGAGCTATGGGGAGCAGGTAGGGCTTCAAGCAATGAATGGAGGAAACTTTCAAATTCAATGCCCTGTAATCCTGCAATTTTCTACATCCACTGCAGCAGTAATTTCAAGAAAAATGTACTCCATTCAATAAATATGCATTCAGCACTTTTCTAAGTGCCAGATGGCTAGGCAGTGATGGACAGGACAGTCTTCATGAAACTCAGTTTGCTGAGGAGAGATAAAAACAAGCAGGTAATTCTAATACACCTGAGTGACTCACAGGAGCAGCACAGACGTTATGGAAACTCAGTAGAGGGGTCCCATGCCTGGAACAGTGGAGATGGATCCTGGAAGGCTTCTAGGAAGAGGTGACGTTTAAATTGAGGTTTGAAACATGAGTAGGAGTTTGCTCAGGTCCTGCTGAAAACCCCTGCAGTTGGGATTAATTTGAGCTAGCTTCAGATCCTTTCTCTGCCCTGCTACATTTTGTTCATCCATTCGACTTGTCAATTCAGGATATTTAGGGACAAACGTGCTGACTTTTTAATTATCCATTGCAACCACAGAGATGTAAAGAGAACAAGTGGTCCACCCCATTGTACAAAACTACATCAGATATGGGAACCAGAGTCCAGGTTTTTGGCATCAAAGTTATGGGGCAGATCCTAAACTCGTTTTAAAGATATCCGCAGCTGTTTAACCAAGGGGAAGAGAGGGAGGTGATTCATGCTGCATTTGCCTCCTGGGCTGTGAACACAAAGGAAAGAAAATGTTGTTAAAGCAAGAAGCACGCTCCTCCTTGCAGTAGTATGATTTTTGGTCCTCACACAGTACACAGCAGGGCCAATAATCCAGTCTGCAAAATTGCCAGCTAAAAAAAACCAAACCCTTTGAAGTGGCTAATGAATACACTCTTTTTAACTTACTCCGATCTCATCGCTGAGAGCTGTGCAGTTGCTCCTGGGCAGAAGTTTCACTAATGTAGGGATGTTGACTGGCCACTGCATCAAATATTTATCAAGTCACAGATGGGAATCTACAAAGAGTTTACAGAGAGGTTTCGTGTCTCCCTTCGGTTCTAGGGGAAGCACTTCAGCACTGCAAAATGCAGGTCTGCAAATGCACACTTTTAAGCTCATGCATGGGGTTGTTGACCCATTTTAAACAGGTTAAATGGGGCCAATTTAAAGAAATCATTTTTTTTCTTAAAGTAAAAGTAATATATTTTTGTCATAGACATTTTAGAAAATACCCTTACACTACAAGAAGAAAATAGAACTCCCTTAATAATTTCACCACCCAGCCGGGCGCTATGGCTCACACCTGTAATCCTAGCACTCTGGGAGGCCGAGGCAGGTGGATTGCTCGAGGTCAGGAGTTCGAGACTGGCCTGAGCAAGAACGAGACCCCCCCATCTCTACAAAAAAAAAAAAATCTAGAAAAATTAGCCAAGCGTGGTGGCACATGCCTGTACTCCCAGCTACTTGGGAGGCTGAGGCAGGAGAATCACTTGAGCCCAGGAGTTTGAGGTTGCTGTGAGCTAGGCTGACGCCACGGCACTCTAGCCCGGCCAACAGAGTGAGACTCTGTCTCAAAAAAAAATAATAATAATAATAATTTCACCACCCAGATGTATTATGTATTATACTCGTCTTTTAAATAAAAATTAAATCATACTGTATCCGATATTCTGTAAATGTTTCACTCTTTTGGTTTTTTAATGCTCTTCCAATTTAACAATACATTCTTAACATTTTTGTGTAATACTATTTTTCTACAACATAGTTTATACATTTACACAGTATTCCAGTGTATGAATGTGCCATGATTTACCCAACCAATCTCTTGGTGTTGGATATTTAACATTGTATCTAGCCTTTCTATGTAATGAATGATGGTTTTGAAGGATACCCTTATAACTATTTGTGCCCAGCTATGATATTTTCTTGGACAAATAAGTAAAAAAGGAATCGCTAGGTCAAAGAGTTAGCCTGATATACATGAACCTGTTTACATTTCCACCACTAGTGTATGAGAGGGGTGTGGCTGTCATTTTGAATGGGCTGTCAGCTTGCCCAGCTCAAGTAAGACTGTCTGCTAGGTCACCGAGGGCGACACATCGGTCTAGGAGTTTGGGGATTGGTTGGTTTGTATGTTTGTTTGTTTTTGTAACAGCCTCCTTGAAACTTGAACTTTTTTCCTCTTTAATTTAACAGCTATCTTATTTCTCTAATCTCCTGTCTTTATTTAGTTACGCTGGAGAGAAAGAAGGATCTCTTCAATGGTAAACAGCAGCGGCTGAGTTCAGTAAGGATTTATGGTTTGCTGTTTTGCATTGCTAGTAACCACAATTATAATGCTGGGTCTATCAATATCATTTTCCTCTAGCAGTAGAAGGCAAGCTGTTTCCTGCAATTGAAGTCTCCTAGAACAAAGGTTCACTGATAGAAAAAAATGCAGGGGGCTTGGGGGGATGGTTAAAAAAAAGGGGTCACTAGCTTTTTGTTTTGCCAAGATATTATTAATAGAACAATCACAATAAACAATGGCCTGCTACGATCATAAACCAATCACTAAAGAATGAGCATTTTAACACACATGCACTCATACAGAAATAAATAAATAAGAAAATTCCAGAATAAAGTACGTCCTTACCCAAGAAAGAACAACTGGCATACTTGTACTGATATATACACTGTCCTGATTTTTTCTTTTCAAAAAGGACTTGAAAACCCTCATTTTGGGTCAGCATCAGTCTCTGGACCTTGGCCTGAGAACCACTGTCTTAGGAGATCATGACCATGTCTTTTACAAGGAGCAGGATCTGACCCGGTTCTTTTCCTCCCCGGACAAGAAAGAAATGATAGAAACCCTTCACTTTCCCTTCCAGGAGGCTATTTCTACTTGCTTAGTCTCTGAGATGTTCCCAGGTGGCGGTAATTTGGATACCATTTTCATGACTTGCACACACCCACAAACCACCTCTATTATTATTTATTTGGTATTGTTTTTAATCAACACTTTCTTAACTTCACAAATAAATTTATTTCAAAGGCAAACTTAATATCTCAGTTATGAATGGAAAACCAATGTTGCTTGCCATAAATAAAACAAAATGATGATATTAGATTCTAGCTCCTCAGCTGTGGCTGCCAACAGTTCTGAGCCTGAGTCCTATACTTTCTTGTTTTCTAAAGAGAGAAAGAGAGAGAAAGGTTAGTAAGGAAAAGGTGTTAAAGATGTATTAGCACAGATAGGAGACTTTGTCCTTGATAGAACTAAAAATATTGAGTATGACACGAAGATAAAGTTCTCACTATGTGAGGTCATGTTTTTTTTTTCTCCTCTGAGACAGGGTCTCACTCTGTTGCCCAGGCTAGAGTACAGTGGAGTCATCACAGCTCACTACAACTTCCAACTCCTGGGCTCAAATGATCCTCCTGCCTTAGCCTCCCTAGTAGCTGGGACTACAGGCACTCGCCACCATGCCCAGCTCATTTTTTTTTTTTGTATCTTCTGACTTCAAGGGATCCTCCTGCCTTAGCCTCCCAAAGTGCTGGGATTACAGGGCTGAGCCACCCCACCAAGCCAGGGTCATGCATTTTCATGCTCTGTGTGCCACTGGCAGAGGTCCCACAGTTTGGAAAATACCAGTAAAGTGGAAAGAGAACTGGACTTGTTTTTGAGCCCTGCTTGGCCACTTGCTGATCGTAAATCCTTGGACAAATCACTTCACCTCTTCTTAAAGCCTCAGCTTCCCCCGCTGTAAAATGAGATGATGATAATCTCTGTCAGGGATATTGTGAGGAATAAATGAGAACACTTAAGGCATTTTGTAATCTCTAAAATGCCGCACAAGTCATGAACAATTATGCTCACTTGTGGGAGTATTTTTATCTATGAGCATCAGATCTTTTGTACAATGGCCCAGAATATACTGACAAAATAATCAGGAACCACGTCTGGCTTGTTCACTTCTATGTCCCTAACACCTAGTTTCAGCATCTAGCACAAGGGAGAGCCTCAATAAATGTTGAACGATGCACTCCTGTAAAAAAAAGTTGAACGAATAAATGAATTAGTAAATGAATTAATGAATGGTTAAGTGAATAAGATGGTCTCTATATTCCACCTTGGACTTTATAATAGATATCTGTGGTTTTTTGCCACCCAGTACTGTTTTTGTATTTTGCATTTTATGATGATTTGACTTCTTGAGGTCTTGTGGACCTGGGGAGGGAACGCTCCTCCCAAGGGTAGGTGATTCAGAGAGACAGCAAACAATCTGCCTTTGAGCACCCCTTTGATATGCAAACGAACCAATCCTTAGTCCATACCCCACCCACCTTCTTGTATTAGGCTCTTGCAGTCCAGGACACTATCCCCCTGCCCTAAATCACCCTAAGGCCAGGTACCAGACAACCAGGGACCACTCCTATAGCCCAGAGCTCATCAAAATCGTTCAATCTGTGCAATCCTAATCCTGCTCAACTGCCGACAGTGCCTCGTCCATTCCTTCCCATGAAAACCAAGGACAGAGGCTCTTGCCCCTGTTTTCCCCTCACTCCTGCCTCCTCACCAGCCTGTTGCTTCCCCATGTGGCCCTGCATGGCATGGCATGGTCCCTTCTCTTGGGAACTGTGAATAAACAACTATCTTTTCAATGGGCAATCGTCTCCTGATCTGTTGGCCTCACCATACCTGGGTAAGAACAAAATCATGGGTACCTTTTAAAACAAGTACTAACCCTGAGAGCCCACCCAACTCCAATCTCAATAGCTAAAGGGAAGAGGTTCTCACTATCTCAGGGAAGAATATACAGCTCAAGTCTGGGCCAATCAACATATTGCATTGTGATTGTCTCAGAAATGGACACATGACCACATTAAAGTTGCAATGAGTCTTTTGCTGAAACAAAAACTCACGATTTTTCTTTCCTGCTGGATTGGAAACTGGCAAGGTGTTAGATCTGGAGCTATGCAGTAATTTTTCTAGCTAGAGGCGAAGCCTGTTTGAAATGGAGCCAACCAGAAAAAGCAGTGCCAAGAGACAGAGGAAGAGAAACAAAGTTCTGGTGGCATCATTTGAGCCAACTCTACTCCTGGACTTTCAGTTACCTGTGTTTTAAGCCCATTTAAATTGGGTTTATTGTACTTATAAGCCAAAGAATCCTAACTTACAGGATCTTCTTTTCCCTTTTTCTTGATGCCCAAAGCCACACGTTGAGATATTTAAAACAGCAATTTGAACTAATTCAGTTCCACACCTAGTGTATGCCAGGCACTGTACTGGGCCCTAGTGACACAACATCCAATAAAACCCTTTAAGAGCTGCAGTTTGTATGGGAAGGCAGACATGCAAACACCCAGGGGGGAGTGAAATTAGAGCATCCATAGAGGTTCGAGCCAAGGCTATGGAGCAGGGAAGGACGAGTCGAATCTGCCTGGAGGTTCTCCCTCCCCTTCGATGTTAGTGTAAGCTAGTCACAGCCTTGACTCAGTAGCTTCCTGTAGGATGCATCTCCCACTTAAGGAAAATCACCTACATTGAGTGCTAACACTTAGGTGCTGCCTGTGTCGCTGTGTTCATTTCATTCTTTCAGCTCATTTATAGGGCAGATATTACTATGCCCATTTTAGAGATTTAGAAGATTTCTCTATTTAGAGGCTTTGCAAGGGCAAACAACCCTGCCCAACTCAGTGGTAGAATCTGAACTCAGATGTAGGATGTATGACTCCAGAGGTCATGCACTTCATGGCTCCACCATTCCCCAGTATTTGCTGAGTGCCAGACTCCACCCTATAATTGCAGAACAGGAAGCAGCATTCCCAAAGCATTCCTTATTGTACAACAGAATTCGCCATTCGATTCTTTTACAATACATTCCCCTGCGAGTGGAAAATGGCAGGCAACTTAGAATAATCTTTTTTTTTTTTTT
>NW_012151729.1:6567966-6573994 GCF_000956105.1 Propithecus coquereli
TAGAATTAGATATTATTCACACAACACATAATTAGATAACTTGCTTTCTTCCCTTAATGGTATTTCTCAAAGACCTTTTTATGATCATTTAATTTTGAATCTTTTGAAATAGATGCGAATGGACACATTGGATTTTGAAACACATTATCGCGTCCTTTATTTCAAAATCACTATTTTAGGTTTCTTGACAACCGGGAATGGCCTTATCTTTTTCTGGTACTTTTTTCAATGATCGGCCAGGAAAATCGGGGTTTCACTGACCTGTTTTGTTTTATTTATTCACCGATCTTCTTAGAACTTAGTTTTTATTACGTGAAATTCTGTTTTCATTGTTCTTTTGTCGTAAGAAATCTACAAGCCTTAATCATAACAGTAACTGCCATTTGCCGGTGCCTACTCCACTATCTACTGTGCTGTGTACATCCTAGTTCATTCAAACCCCATAACAAGCCTGGGAGGTAGACACTATTTTTTTCTCCCTTTATAGATGAAGAAACTGAAACTCAGAAAGTTCAAGAAATCTTGCCCAGGAAACCTTGCTAGTGAGAAAGGGGACTAGGTTATAAACTGAATCCAAAGTCAGCACACTACATCTTAACCATTTATTCTTTCGTTCACAGATGTCTATGTCCCCGTCTCAGTCCCAGGCACTGCTCCAAACAGTGGCGATACCATAGGGAACAAGACGGCCAAAGCTCCCTGCTCTCAGGGAGCTACAATCTACTGAGCTTCCCTATCAAACCTGAATTACAAATCCAGCCTTGCGCCCACAGATGCGATGGAAGGGCCACATCTTTGGCACGACTGGATTCCTCAGCTGGTTTAAAACCCCTGCTGAGCATGTCTGGGTTTGGGATTAGGATTTATTTCAATGCCTAGTGTGGTGACTGAATTATTATAAGTCCTTCATAAATATTTGTAGTTGTCGTTTGACAGTTAAGCCTCCAAAAAAGAAAGGAGGAAGTTGCTTCAGATGAAAATATTTTATTTAAATATCCCTTTATCTGGCAGGACGTAGTGGCTCACACCTGTAATCCTAGCACTCTGGGAGGCCGAGGCAGGAAGATCGTTGGAGCTCAGGAGTTCGAGACCAGCCTGAGCAAGAGCGAGACCCCGTCTCTACTAAAAAGAGAAAGAAATTAATCAGACAACTAAAAATATATAGAAAAAATTAGCCGAGCATGGTGGCGCATGCCTGTTGTCCCAGCTACTCGGGAGGCTGAGGCAGGAGGATCGCTTGAGCCCAGGAGTTTGAGGTTGCTGTGAGCTAGGCTGACGCCATGGCACTCTAGCCCGGGCAACAGAGTGAGACTCTGTCTCGAAAAATAAAAAATAATAAATATCCCTTTATCAGTGTTTCAGCTTTGATTTTACTCTTGACGTGGATTTGCTCTTCTTCCTTCGCTTGCAAAAGTGCCTGTCATGACCCTGAGGATGGCTCGGAAGGGACCGCGGTCTCATTCCTCACACAGCATTTTCACCATTTCCTACCTAGCCGGAGGACCAGGGCTACCCTCCCTCTGCTCTGGTCCCACCTGTCCTGGAGGCTGTCACCTTCCTGATTGGCTTCCCACTCCTTCATGTCTCCAAAAAACAGCTGGGGAGATAACAGGAGGGTCGCTACCATCTCAAGCCTCGCCATCAGATTCACACCACTGCCTCTTGATCAGCAAAAGAGGGGAGATGAAAAAGCCCATCAGCCCTGCCCGCTCTTTCCTGTCTTTGCCAGAGCTTCTTGTTCAGCCTCCAAAGCGTTTGGAGCTTTCTCACGGCAGGAAACTAAAATGCTTTTTTCCCAGACATGATAGCTTAGGTCCTCCCCAAGCAGTGGGACCTGTCTGTCTTCCGTTGAAATCTTTCATCTTCGCTTACATTCCTTCCTTTCGGAGTATCTTCAATAATTGATGGTGTTCTGAGTGGCACATCCATGGCATCTGCACAGCAGAAGCAGGGCGGGGAGGATGGGGCAGACCCCTGCCCCAGCTTCAGCCCCTCTTCTCTTCTTCTCCCGCCTCCGTCTCCCACGTCCAGCACAATGTCTGGGAAAGAGGCTTGCCTGAGGTTCTCTAGACTCAGAGGATTCTTGTGCAAGTGATTAATTGCGAGAACATCCTCAGAAGAAACCTGTAGTGGGGGCTGAGGGTGAGGAGAGAAGAAGGACAGAGCAGAGAAAGGAGTGGGCAAAGATAGGGTTTAGGAAAAGTCTTGCCTAGACCTGGCCCCACCGGGAGATCCGCGGCATCGGTGGCGTCTCAGAGGTTGCCCTGCCCAGGAAAAGGGACTGGGCCCTTTTGCTTCCCTCATCAGTCAGCCAAATGCCATGCGCTGTGCCTCGGGTGGGGTGCAACCTCCCAGGCACCTCCCACCAAAAGGCTCTGCCCCAAAGGATAGTCCTTTCTAGAAAAGAACAAGCATGTGAGCCAGTAGCAGCCAACGCCCGCAGCAGCCGGGGGATGGGCGCTGTCTGAGGGAAGGACCAAGCAGTGCCCCGTAAGGAGCCTCCCCCTCCCTCGCTCCCTCCCTCTCTTCTTTCCCTCAGCAGATATTTATTAAACCTGTCCTCGTGGAGTTTAGAGAGTAAGGAAAGAGATAGGCAGTGAACGTGTCAATGAACGAACACAACATAATTCCAAATTGTGATCATTGCTCTGAAGAAAACAGAGCATCGTGGTAAAGGGGAATGGCCAAGGAGGGAGAAGAAGTTTCTGCCCCTAACTTGAGCAGAAACTTGACTTTTCAAGATTCATATCTCAGTTTCTTCCGGTCTAAACAGTTGCCTTTCGGGAAAGTGCCAGGATTTATTCCTTTTCCTGCCCAAGATAGCCTCTAGGGTATGGGGAGGGCCTTGGGCCCATGTGTAGGTCCTGGCGAGAGTCTCAGAGTCCTTCTTAGCCTCTGCAGCAGGATGGGCACTTGGTCTCCTCCCGCTTCTTCCCTGCTGCAGAAGGTTGTGACTGGTGAGCATGTCTGTCGAACCCCAGGAGTGTTCCTCAACCCCCAGCACCCAGCCCTGTTGATGCACCCCAACCTTGGTCTTGCTGGTACTGAATAGCCCCTGGCAGTCTGCCCTTGACTCCCATTCAACCCTTGCAGCCCACAGCGCTTCCATGATCAGTAAGCTTTCCAAACAGCTCCACTACATCCCTCCACAGAGCACACGGGAACTTCTGGACACCGTCCATGCTGGAAGGAAGCCAATGGTAGACTTTTTTTTTTTTTTGAGACAGAGTCTCGCTCTGTCACCTGGACAGAAATGTGAAGCTGACTCTCCCCATCAATGTCGATTGCTCGTTGCAATTTCCTTGACTTGAATGCATGCGTTCCTATTCTGGCTGATTGCACGTGTCTCCGCCCATAGCCCCTGGGCATCTTGGATTCAACTTCTTTCTGTCAAGGTCCTCTTGGGCAAAATCTAAGATGGCCCCACGCTGGCTTTCTCCCGTGCATGGTCCACATCTGGTCAAGGGAAATACGCATGCATTCTTTGCTCCATTAAACTCTAGGAGAGCAATTATTTTCCAAGTCTCAGGCCTCCATTCAGGGGCCAGAAGCCACTCCAACAATCTCACCATGTTCCTTAGATTTCTCAGACACAGCTCACACCTGTCCACCATGTGCCACAAACAGCAAAGGACTCATTTCAAGCCCTAGGAGTGATATCCGTGAAGTCATTTTCCTTAGGCTTGAGATGAAGGGCAGCCCCCATCCCTCCCCTTGGGGTTAAAGAAATCTTCTTTAAAAATCTTCTGATCTCCAATTCCTGGCTTTTTTATACCATTGAGGTAAGTGAGGGGTTTCTCAGCCACCTACTTTGAAAATATTTGTATTTCGTTCCAGCACCTCCCTTTAGAATAATACCTCTGCCAAAATTTCCCTGTTAATGTCTTATTACACTTAGAACTCAGTGAATGAGCTCATCCTCCCCGGGGGTGGGTGGAAGGCGCCCTTAAACAACCATTACGTGGCCCTTGGTTCTTGTCCTAACCTCAGCCCCTTTTCTCCAGGTGACCTTGGGGCAGCCCTTTCATTGCTCTGGGTCTCGGCTTCTCCTCTCAGTGAAATGGAAATCAAATCTCTGTTCTCGCCCTCTCTCCGGGGAGGTATTGTGAGGAATAATAAGGCAATGCCTATAAAGTGCTTTAAGTACTTCGGGGAAAGACGTTGGCTAAATACCAAATGATAATAATAACACCGTCATCATCATCCACATTATTATTCATGGGTTGAGAGGAGAAAGCGGTTGCTGATGGTGTCTTTACTCTGTGGGAAGGAGGACTTCAGGCCCCAGGATGTTCTATCAATAAGTCAAAGCCAATAAATACCGAGCACTGGAAGTGGAAGTTATCTAGCCATAAAGGCTGAATGTACATGCCCATTTGTATTTGAAATGACAACAACTGACTCTATTTCTCATTTTTTATTTTTATAGCTAGTGCTCAGAGCAGCTAGAACTGAGGGGAAATTGCATCTCTTTTCTGGGTGAGGGGGGAACAAAGGGATTGGTTTTTTTTTTAACATCTTGGATTTTACTACTCACCTCTCTTCTTAAGCATGCCTTTTTTCCTGTACTCCCCACATTCCCTAACCTCTACTCACTCTCTCTCTCTCTCTCTTTTTTTTTTTTGTAGAGACGACATATCAATATGTTGCCCAGTCTGGTCTCGAACTCCTGGACTCAAGCAATGCCCCCTCCCCAGCCAGCCAAAGTGCTGGGATGACAGGCATGAGCCACTGCGCCCGGCGCATTTCACTCATTTCGGAGTCAAAATTCTAAT
Organism: Propithecus coquereli; assembly: GCF_000956105.1. Taxonomy (NCBI): domain Eukaryota; kingdom Metazoa; phylum Chordata; class Mammalia; order Primates; family Indriidae; genus Propithecus; species Propithecus coquereli. Next base: position 6,572,742 of record NW_012151729.1, read on the forward strand.
CAGCAGACAGGTGTCAGCCTGGTAGGCGATGAGGAGCAGAGGGGATCAGAGGTGAGCCGTGGGGAGAACCAGACTCGGAGCCTAGAGAAAAGAAGAAAGGTTCTCCCTCCCTTAAAGCTCTGAGCCCAATTCACTTGTTCATGGGAAAAGAGCGTCACATGCCATCAAGCACCGTGCTGGGTCCCGGAGCTAGGCTGCTGAGCAAGAGACGACCCCTGCCAGAATTTCAGTTCCTTAAACTCCTGTGAAATCTTTGGCGGCCAGGTGGCATGGCACGATTGAGCGAACAGCAAGCCTTCTCTCCAGCAATGCGACTCTCAGGGGCGAAATAGAATATTGCCTTGAGAAGCGTTAGCCTCGAATGATTCCTAAATTTACATTTCTGGTTCTAGAGGAAAGTTTTTTCATCACCATCCAAATGAGCAGTGTGTGGTCAGGAATCGACAAGACTGTCCCCCAATGCACAACATCTTAAAGCGTGGGGCAGTAAACGCTGTGGACTTCCAGGCCAAGGTTTCAGTCCAAGTCTACTGCTTACCTCTTAAATTCCTCTGAGCCCCAGTTTCTTTTATGTAAATTGAGAATGAAAATAGTGGCACACCTGTAGTCCCAACTACTCAGGAGGCTGAGGCTGGGGCACGGGGAGTAGGAGGTGGAAACCCTTGAGCCCGGGAGTTCAAGACAAGCCTGGGCAACATAGCAAGACCCAATCTCTAAAAAAAAATTTTTTTTAAATAGTGGCTCCAGAGGTTTGGGGGTCAAAGGAGATGATGAAAGCAATGGTGACTGTGAGGTTCTGTTCAGACGGAAGTTATGAACTGTTGCTGAACTGTTGCTCGCATAGTGCCAAGCATTTTGCCAGGTGAACCAGCTCCCTGAACTATATAGCTGGAGACTCGAGCACGAAGCCAAGCTGCCCGGACGATTGAGGACTTGCTATTTTCTGTCCTGGGAGGCCGTGGGTACTGAAGGAATAGAAACCCAGCTTTGTTATCTTTTTTATTTTCAAATTCTATACAAATAGCATTTTTTTTCTGTTACAAAAGTAATATATAGGATCTTTGTAAAAAAAAAAATTCAGACAATAGAAAAAATATAAAGAAGAAATTTTCAATAGTGTACAATCTTAGAACTATGGATTTTAGGGGTACAGCCTTCCAAACTTTTTAGTGTGCATTCACACTTTTCCCTCCTAAGGTGGGACCTTCATATGTGTTGTTTTGTGACCTGATTTTTTTAACTTAAAAATGGTC
>NW_012151729.1:6583414-6584742 GCF_000956105.1 Propithecus coquereli
GAGGCCAAGGCAGGAAGGATCACTTGAGGCTAGGAGTTCGAGACCAGCCTGGGCAACAAAGTGAGACTCTGTCTGTACAAAAAAATTTTAAAAACAGTTGGACTTGGTGGTACGGGCATGTAGTCCCAGCTACTTTAGGGCTGAAGTGGGAGGATCGCTTGAGCCCAGGAGTTTGAGGTTGCTGTGAGTTGTGATCGCACCATTGCGCTCTAGCCCAGGTGATAGAGTGAGATCCTGTCTCCATAAAAAGAAAAGAAAGAAAGAAAAAGAGATAAGAAAAGACAAAGAAAGAAAGACCTAAGTTAAAACCCTAAAGAGCACTAACATTTAAGGGATGGGCAGAAGGAGAAAGAATAATCAAGAGAAGCTGAGAAGAATCAACCAGACAAGCAGGAGGGAGAAATCAGGAGAACGTGAAGTCACGGAAGCCAAAGGAAGGACGTGCTCTCAGAAGGAAGGCGTGGTCCACAGTGTCACGTGTTGCCATGAGGCCACACAATGAAGCCGGGACAGGGCCTGTTGGATTTAGCTCTGGCAGCTGCAAAGGCAGAAACAGACTGCAGTGAATTAAGGGGTAACTCGGAGATGAAATGTTGGAGACAAAAAATGTAAACAATCCTTTGAAGAAGGTCTACATGGAAAGGGGAAAAAAAGAGAATTGGTGACAAATCTTCACACAAATTATCTCTTAAAAGACACGTTGTTTCCCAGGTGTCAAAATATCTCAGGGGAAACGTCTTCACGTGATTTTTGGAGATCATTTCCTCAATGCTCCATCTCATTTGAGGGCATACGCTCAGCCAAAGTCAACCGGACTCATCTCGAACTTCCTTTCTTGGACTAAAAGTATATTTCTTTATGTAGGCCTCACAAATCTATCACCCTCGAATCCTTTTTGTGACTGTCCTCAGAATGATTTCCAAATTCTTCAAGTTTCTCGTAAACCACTGAAACATCATGAAATGGAAACATAGCAACATGCAGCGTAAAAGGGACTCACCAGCTAGGTGACAGAAATCGACTGGCTGAACAAAAAACAAAACCAAAGAAAAGGGGATTTATCCAAAGACTATGGGGGAGCTCACACAAACAAACGCAAAGCTAAAGGACCAGAAAGGACAGAAACCAAAGCAGTCTTGGGTGTCTGTGGAGCAGGAACTGTCTCTTGAAGGTAACACTCTCAGGATGCAGCCTTCTTGGATAAAAAACTAACCTTTGGCCAGGAGAGAGAAAGATGCCTTAATTGGCAGCTCCATCCAGAGGGGGAGTGGATGTCCCCCAAAGAAAACTGAGGTGCCAGAAGAGGGAACAGAGACTGAACATTCACT
>NW_012151729.1:6584792-6587934 GCF_000956105.1 Propithecus coquereli
GTGGGCTAACAGTGGGACCTGCCTCACAGGATTGTGATAAATTAAATGATACTGCATAGGGTCTGGTACACAGAAAGTGCTCAACCAGCATTATACTTATCATTAATGTTATTTTTATTACGACTGTCCTTGGAGAGAACCAAATGTTGAAACCTCAAACTGGTCCACAGGTTGCTGAGGAGGAAAGATGGCCGTGAAATGGAACGGAAGCAGTATGGAAGAATGCTCATGTCTCAAGGTCTGTAAATCCTATCGAGCAAATGCACAGAACTCTCAGAAGCAATACCTTCCTAGGCAACACGCCTGTGTGTGTCTTTATCCTGATGCCGACTTTTATTTTCCTACCCTTCACTTCATACCTTTCTCCCCCACAAAAAGCAGTAACAGAGACAGCCATTGCACCCTGTGGATGCCTGAGATTTAGCCTTTCACTGCTGTAGGCTGAAAGCCCTCCTGGTGATGACTATGGCAAGTTATGAATGCTGGAGGAATACATGTACCTAAAAATTGCTCATTCTTTTTTCTTTCTTTCAACAAATGATTATTGAATGTCTGTTAGTGTCAAGCACTCTTCTAGAATAGTTGTTGTCAACAGGGGACTATTTATGCTCCTAGGGGACATTGGACAATGTCTGAAAACACTTTTAGTTGTTACAAGAAGGGAGTGCTACTGGCAGCTAGTGATTAGAGGTCACAGACACTGCTAAGCATCCTACAACGCACAAAACAGCCCCTCACGACAAAGGATTACGCAGCCCAAAGGTCAGTAGTGCCAAGGAAGAGAAATCCTATTCTAGAAGCTTGGGAAAATTACATCCCAAGACAGACAAAGATCCCTGCTCTTGCAGGATATAAATTCTAGAGGGAGTCAGAAAATAGACTTTAAAAATAGTAAGTAAATTAGAAAGTGTTAGGTACTATTCTAAAAAAAGGCAAAGTTGAACAGGGCAAGGAGAACAACAATACGGGCATGAGGAGTATTGTATAGGATGGTCAGAGGTGGGGGGTGAGAATGGAGCAAAGATTTAAGGCAAGTGAGAGAGACAGGCAGATAGACATCTGTGGAAAGAGCATTCTGAGCACTCCAAGCACAGGGAACAGCCACAGCAAAGACCCTAAGGCAGAGTGACCTGGCATGTTCGTGTCACAGCAAGGAGGCCAGAGTGTGGGAAGCACTGAGTCAGGGGAGGGGAGCAGAGGATGAGGTCAGAGAGGGAGCAGGAATCTAGGCATGCAGGGCCTTGTGGGCCACTGTAAAAACATCAATACTTACCCTGAGAGAGTGGTTTTAAGACATGAACTAATTTATGTTAGCTGCTTTGTTGAGAATAGCCCAAAGAGGGGCAAGGATGGAAGCAGGGAACCCGTCTGTTAGGAGGCTATTGTAAGAAACAACAACATCCTAGACTAGGGTGGTCGCTGTGGAGGTGCTGAGAAGTGGGCCGATACATCTTTAAGGAAGAGCTAACAAAACTTGCTGATGAATCAGAGGAAAGGACACTAAGGTTTTGGGCTGCGCAACTGGGAGGATGGAACTACAATATACTGAGCTTGATCAAACTTCCCATGCTCCTATTTAAATATTTCTTTTCCTTGCATTCTCAGTAGCGACAAAAAAATAACTGGTCAACTTTTCTTATATTCTTTTTTACATTATTAATTGGTTCATTCAACAAATGTATAATGAGTATTCGCCATCAGCTGGGTACTGGGTATACTATGGTGGAAAACCATGGTCCTTTGTCTCCCCGACTTTATAGTCACGTGGCTAAATACAGGTGATTTCAATGTGCTGTATGTATGGGATACAACTGGGGAGAAACAGAGTCTTACATAAACGCGTCACGTGGCTAAATACAGGTGATTTCAATGTGCTGTATGTATGGGATACAACTGGGGAGAAACAGAGTCTTACATAAACGCAATGGAAACACTAACCCCATTGAGGGGGAGAGGGAGAGAGGGGAAAGCTCATGGAAGGATTCCAGGAAAAAAACATGCAGAAGTTGAGCAGGAGTTAGGTGAGAAGAAGGAGGAATGAAAGTGTTCCAGGCCACAAGACCATGTGTTAAAGCCTAGTGGAGAGAGAGCAGGAGGTGGTGCCCAGAGCACAGGGAAGCAGGAGAAAACACACGGGGATGGGGCTGGAGAGGCAGCAGGAGCATGTCAGGAAGGGTTAGCCATTATACCAAGAATCTGGGCTTTATCCTAGGGGCAGCCTTGATGGGCTTTGAATAGAAGAGTGACATCATTAATTCGTGCTTTGAAAGTTCACTCTGGCTGCTGGATGTGGTCAAAGAGTTGGAGGAAAATGCCTCTAGGGACAGCAAAACTAGCTAGACAGCTGTTGTAGTCATGGAGGTGACAGATAAAGGTGGCCTAGACTAGGCACAAGGCAATGAAGCTGTAAAGAAATAGATGGACTCAGAGATGTTTTAGGTGGTTGAATCGACAGGTCATGGTGATTTGTTGGCTTTGGAGAGTCAAGGAAAAGGAAGAGTCAAGAGGGTGCTTCAGTTTCTGACTTTGAAAACTGAGTAATGCCATTTACTGAAATATGGCACATGGGAGAATAAATCTGTTTTGGAAATGTTGGGTTCGAGGTGCCTGTGAGATATGCAAAAGCATATCCCAAAGGTGAGGAAAAATATGGGGTGGAGAGAGAGAGGGGGAGAAGGAGGGAGGGAAAGGGAGAGAGATGCACATTAAGAATTATCTGCAAACATAGGGTTATTGAAGCCACAAAAGTGAATAAAATAGACTCATGCATGTCATCCTAGCACTCCATGAGGCCAAGACAGGAGGATCTCTAGAGCTCAGGAGTTCAAGACCAGCCTCAGCCCTGACCAAAAGTGAGACCCCATCTCTACTAAAAATAGAAAATATCAACCAGGTGTGGTGGTGAGTGCCTATAGTCTCAGCTACTCAGAAGGCCGAGGCAGGAGGATCTCTTAAGCCCAAGAGTTTGAGGTTGCTGTGAGCTAGACTGACACCGCGGCACTCTAGCTGGGGTGATAGAGCAAGACTCTGTCTCAAAAGGAAAAAAAAAAGTGAATAAAACAATCCATCATCTGTGTGGAGCATGAAGAAAGGAAGACCTAGGCAGGGCACAGTGGCTCTCGCCTGTAATCATAGCACTTTG
>NW_012151729.1:6589564-6590773 GCF_000956105.1 Propithecus coquereli
ATCTTTCTTCTTCCTCTGAATTAGAGTTTCAAATCCCAAAATTCAGCCTGGGACATTGATGTATGGGACATCTGAGTTGTGTTCCTCCCCTACCTGGCTCATTTGATTATTGGAGACAGTCGAACTAGAAAATTCAGACCCCAAAGTATGTTTTGAGTATGGATTATTCCATTTGGCTGAATCCCCAGAGAGAAGAACTGGAAAGCAATCAAACACCCACTTTTCTTTGTGCTGGGCACATGCAGCAGGCTGCGAATCCTAATGCCTTTGTAGTTAAATAAGCTCACACACTTCCTTGTTATCCCAGACTAGAATTGGCCTTTATGTATCCCAGCCATCGCTTAATTGCACGCAAAAGGAAATGTCCAGATCTTTCTCTTTTTAACTTAGTTATGGAGAAATAGTTGCAAAAAGATTATATGCAAATACGACTGTTCTTAAACACGTGTGTCTTATTTCGCAAAACAGGTGTGTTTCTGAAAAGATACACATAAATGACTTAAGAAGTTTGTTGTTGTTGTTGCTGTTGAATTAACTAATATTCATTTTCCCATAGGCTAATGAGTTCAGAATGGCTTCATTTTTGCCTAAGCTTTCTGCTTTTAGAAGCACAATAATGTGGCAATAAAGTATTATGGCTTTTGAAGCAGTCAGCCTGAGTTGGAATTCACTCCACTTTTTACTAGCTATATCCCCTTGGCCATGTTACTTAATGTTTTTCAGCCCCATTTTCCATGTTTGTAAAACAAGGTTTGTTCTTGTCTTAGTAAGAAATGCACAACAATGCACGATGCTTGGCATGAAGTAAGCACCCAACAAATTTTAGTGGTTATTATTACTTTTAGCTCTTTAAATTTCTGTGCTCTCCAGCTATGTTCTACAATTAATAACTTGAAAACAATTCTTTTAAACATTTTTTGTTATGAAATTAGGATATGTATATCATAGAAAATTTGGAAAATATAGAAAAAGAATTTTTTAAAAAGACCAAAAAGTCACCCTTAATCCAACTACTGAGAGATAACCATCCCTAACATTCCAATGTCATCTATGTATATAGAAGCCCCTTTTTGTGCTGACTTCTTCAAAATACTAAGAGAACTGTTAATTAAGGGACCCCTGCTCATATAAGTGGAGTCTTTAAAAAAATTTTTTAATTGAGATATAATTCATGTACCATAAAATTCACCCTTTTAAAGTGTACCATTC
>NW_012151729.1:6591717-6602614 GCF_000956105.1 Propithecus coquereli
TCCCAGATCCAAATATTACAGTGAACATAACATTTGAACCCCTCCGCCATCCCGTTTCATTCCTTTGCCCTGAAGTAACCGCTATCTTAATGTAAATTAAGAAGATATTTTTACTATACAAGTATACTTAATACTATATTTTTGAGATTTATCTGTGTTGCTACACATAGTTCGAGTGCATTTATTTAATCTGTCATGCAAAATCACATAATAGATCTATCCACTCCTCTACTGCTGGACTTTAGGTTGTTTCTTGGTTTTTATTAATATAAACAATGGTGCAACAAACATCCTTGTGCGTTCTTCCCTACCTCTAGATGTGAATGGCTGGGTGCAGGATATGCACATCTTCAACCTAATTAGATTTTACCAAATTGCTCTCAAAAGTCAGATTTTCTTATTTTGAGGCACACTCGTGCCAGCTGAGTCAATGTTATTTGTTTACATTGTAAACTCCTTGAATGCAGGGCCCATCTAATCTGTCACACAGACTGAATGATGAATTTGGCTTGAGAAATTGTGGGATAGCATAAAAAGAATACAATTTACACTGTGCTATGGGTTGAATTGTGTCCTCGAAAAAGATGGGGAAGTCCTACCCCCCAGTACCTGTGAATGTGACCTTCATTGGAAATAGGATCTTTGTCAAGGATCAAGTTAAAATGACTGTGTCCTTATTAAAATGGAAAATTTAAACATGCACAGAGGGAGAATGCTAAGATGAAGGCAGAGATTGGAGTCACGCATCTCCAAACCCAGGCATGCCAAAGATTTCCAAGAAACCATAAGAAACTAGGAAAGAGGCCTGGAACAGATTCTCCTTTACGGCCTTCCGAAGCAACCAACCCTGCTAACACCTTGATCTAGGACTTGTAGCCTCCAGGATTGTGAGACAATAAGTTTCTGTTGTTTAAACCAACCAGTCTGTGCTACTTTGTTACAGCAACCCTAAGAAACTAACACACACTGGAATGTGTCATCTTGGCATCCAAATTAAATATCAATGATCTGAGGTTGGTGGATATTTCAAACGTCACGCTGGGTGGTTTCTTTTTTGTCTTTTGTTTTTTAGCTCTTTACCAATCTTTTGTTCTTTCAGCCTGATTCCATCCACTGAGCCCTTGAATTTCCTTTGATCCTAAAACATTTGTACAGTCCTTTTGTGATTAGTTATAATTTGACATAACTGAGGGAATTCGCTTTTTTCCTCCTTGATATGTAAGATTATTTTTCCACTTTCAGTATTTAGTGAATCGGCCGAGTATGGGGAGGATACATTAGGCATAAGAAATATCCTTTATTCCAAGGTGTTCCTGGATTCAATGGGAAGCCCTTGGAGAAAACTTGCCAGTAGAAAATATATGGTCAAAGGCATTTTTTTTTTTCTACTTTGAATGCCTAAGACATGTTGATCCAGTGGGCAAGATACTTCCAGGGGCATGATGCAGGCTCCTTACTTGAAAGCCAAGTGAAAAATCCATACAAGAAAGAGTGGAGGGAAATTCAGACAGAGTGGGGTTACAGGTAAAGGAAGGAAATTTGAATGGCTTAATCGTTGCACATTTTGAGTAGCAATAGAAGAATGGAAAAATCTATCATGGGATTCTGTACAACAGGGTTCATAAATAAACCAGAGCTACGTGTGGCAACATGGACAAGTCTCAAAAATATGGAGTTAAAAATATTTACTTAACAAAAACAATTTTTTTAATGTGCACGGGTAAAACACAACATAACTTCAACAGAATGGTTACTTCCAGGGGAATGTGAATAGCAGAAAAATTAGACCAAATGTGGAAGCACTTGGAAAGTGTCAAAAGCTTTGTTTGCGCTTGCTAACCACATGCTCTGTAAGTTTACACCCATTTTCACCAAGGCGTCCCAATCTTCTCAAGAGGTAGGTGGTAGGAAGCTGAGCCGCAGAGAGATTAAGGAGGTTTCCAAGATCTCAAGGTAGTGAGTTCTAACTCCAGAGCCTGTCTTAAAATCCACATTATGGGGCCCTCTTGCAAATGGCAGAAATACTAAATTGTTGGTGATACTATCATTACAAAAAAACCCACAGCCGTTTTCCTTTCCCTTCTAGAAACTCCTTTAAAAGAGTAGGCAGCTTCTCTAGAAGGATCAGATGCCCACTTGAACCTCAAATACTACATTTGGCTTGTAGGACTGCTAAGCCGTTCCGTAAAGCTCGGGGAGGAGGGGTAAATGGCAGCATTTAGCTTTTGCGACTGAACTGTGGGGGCCTTGGAACCCTTCCACCCACTTGAAAAACGGTCGCCCGTCTGACATTAATAGAAAAAGACCATTAAAAAGCTTTATGCTATTCTGCTCTCCTGGTTCTGGTCCCTCTTTGCCTTTGTTGCTGCTGGCATTTTATAAATTATGGATGCGCCTAGGTGCTGCTGCTCCCCAGTTTCCTCTGTAGCGCCGCTCGCTCCCCGCGCCGGCTTCGCATCCTTCCTCTGAGCAAAGGACCGCGCGGCCCGGACCCCGCATCAGTGTAATTAGCGCGCCGCACACAGCTCGGGTGTCAGGACTGCTTCCACTCACTGCCAGCCTGCTGCCAGCCCCTGTCATTCACACGGAAGGCGGCCAGGCGGCGGCAAGGCCAGGAGCGCAGGCCTCCGCGGCAGGGAGGGGACCTCAAGGTGGCAACGCGGGGCCCCAGGCGCCAGCTGGGGCGTGGGGACAGCGCTGGGGTTCGGCAGCTGCCTCACACAACGTCTGATCACAAAGTCAGACGACAGGGAAAGGCGCGACATGAATATCTGCCCCTGGACTGGCTACAGGGGGCGTTGAGGAGTGGGTAGATGGTAGGTGGGCGGAAAATTCCTAATGTGCTAGAATGGCTGTGGGGGACCCACCGGACCAGTGTTTCCCGCCCTGTGCCGCTGGTGAGACGCGTAGCGCCGGTGGTAACCAGAGTACTTGGGGTGGCGTTCTAAGGAGCGCTTTTTATTTTCCTGGATTTGTATTTATTTTAAAGTTTATTTTATATTCCTATGTATCTATACTATATATCGCCAAACCCACAATTTCATGGATATTGTTGTTCAAGTAGGTAAACAATATCCTACTTGCATCCAATTTCATTTTAAAGAAAAAAAGAAAAATTAAAGTATGCACGGGTGATATGCAGATATGGCAAAGATGATAAAGGGCACACAAATGACAGAGGTTTGGGCAGAGCTGCAAGAGGGCTGGGATTTTTAATTGTTTGGAGGGTCATGGACGCCTTCAAGAACTTGATGAGAGCAGAGGACTTCCCTCGCCACCCCATCCCGCTGCCAAAAAATACACACAAATTTGGGGTGCATATGCAAGGGTTTCAGAGGTTCCTGGAAGGCCACACTTTGACCACCAAGCAACGCATGGACCCAAAATTAAGACCCTCTGGTCTACACTGTGAGCTTCTCAAAGGTAGGAACTGGGCCTCATTTATCACTGTAACCCAGGCACATAGGACAGCCTCAAAAATGTTTGCTCAAAAAATCAATGAGTTGCAGTTCAGATCCTCTTTTCTTTTTTCAGAAGATAAACCTGGGACCCAGAGAGATCAATGAATTTGCCCAGGATCACACAGCTTAGGCCAAATCCCATGTCTCTTGATTCCCAGTTACTCCACCAAACATTCCTGTCTCCCACCATCTCTATTTTGTCTAACCCTGCAGCCATCCCCTACTCTTCCGCCTCTTGCCTCCATCCCCTCCAGCAAATCTAGTACTTTGGGATTCCAGAGGTGGAAAAAGAAGTAAATGAGAAGGAAAGGCAGGAAAGGATCAAAGATTTTGAGTTTGCTCCGGGCCCTCCCTCCTGACACCCCCATCCCACCCTCACCCCAAGCACCATGGGAAGAGCTGCTCTGGTCAATAAAGGAGATACAGAGAGGGCGGTGACCCCAGGGCAGTCACCTGTGCCATTTGTCAGTGACGGCATGGAGAAAGGAGATATGCATATAGATTTAATTTCCTTGGTGTGTTCCACCTTTCCCAGATGGTTATGAGATGCACAAAGTTTACATAGGAGACCCGTTAATACTCTGTCTCTGGGGTTAATATTTAATTAGACAGTTTTAAAAAATGCATACTATTACTGGGAGACTGCTTCAGTGCTTGTCTCTTCCTTCTGGGATGTAGTGTTCAGACACAGAATTCTGAACCCCTCATGGTTCCCATGGAAACCCTTGAAACTGGTGACTCCTGGCCAAGCACAGGGGACAGCAAAGGCCCAGTGAAGACCCCAGATGTAGAAGACTTAAAGAGCTCTTGAATCTCCTCCAAGCATTCAGCCAGAGGCCATCTGACCCACTACGGACAGTGTCAGGGACCTCACTCTTTCAAAGGCAGCCTATCCAATTTTTGGACCACTCTGATGGTGCCACAGGCCTTCTGTAGATGAAGTTCTAATCGCTCATTTCTGGTGGTCCTAGGTCAACAATTTGTAGCTGCAGAGATCAAGTCAAAATTCCTCTTTCATGTTGATTCCTCTGTATCATTATTTGTGCACATATTAGGTGTGCATAGGTTCTGTGCTAAGCGATTTACATACACATATCATTTAACCCACACAACCACCACATGATGTAGGCATCATTAGTCTGTCACTTTACAAATAACCTGACCAAGGCTACGCAGCTGGTAAGCACCAGAACGGGATTCCTACAAACCCAGGTGTGTCTGCCTCTACAGCCCGTGCTTTCCACCGCACTGCTCCTCTCACTGCTTCCCTCAAGGGTCCTTGAGCTATTGGAAGTAAGTGCTTATGTCTCGCCTCCCCTCCTGCCTCCCTGAGCGTTCTCTTTTCTAGGCTTAAGCTCGTCAGTCCCTGGTTTCTGCCTCCCTATCACTCATAGCCAATGCCGGGGATTCTCCTCTGTACCCCACTCCAGTTGGTCTACACCCCACTTCTAGGGTGGTGCCCCCAAGCCAGCCCAGCATTTCTGCATGGTTAGTTCAGAGTACCGTGGGCCTCTTAGCCACTCCTTCAGCATAGCAACTGCAAAGTGAAGTGGAATGAAATCTCTGTTGGAAACAGAAACTTAAACGTATTTTGTGTTTATGTTTAACTCAAACCCACACCTATTTTGTTCCATGAAATTCTCTTTTGTTAAGCCATGTTTTCCAATCCTTTGTGATTGTTTGGAACTATATATAAATCTTTAGTTTGCATTTCTCCCTATTTAAATTCCCCCCTTAAATCTCGTTCATCATTCCAATCTCTTGAGATCTCTCCGAACTTGGTACTCATTGAATTTTGTTCTCACTCCCAGCTCCGTACTGTTCCCAAATTTGCCTGCCTTCCAGGTTTCTGAGTCATTGATGAACATGAACAGGAGACATGAAGACAGAGCCTTTCAATTGAGACAATGTTTAGATATTGCAGGATTTGTGTGTCTTGCCTATGCCCTTTGTCCACCTGACTTCACCACCATGGTGGGTATCTTGGCACACAGGGTCAGTATCTCACTTCAAGCCCCACCTCTGGTGTCTCTGTGCTCTTCTGCTTTCAGTCTTTCTCCAAGGCCAAGGATGGCCACTTATTCCAGGCATAGCACAGCCTGGAAATTGGGGAGTGTTAAACCTTCCAAGAACAATCCTAAATCAATAAGGCATAGAGGTCTGTGGATAAATGCCCAGCTTCCCATCTTTCAGAAGGACAATTCAACTAAGACACAGTTTACATGAGTCTGCAGAGGGTCCCCAGGGAGGCTCAGCTCCAGTTGTGCCAATGGTAACCAGCTCAAGGATGCACTCTGTATTTATTAGCTTTTCTTCATTGTGTCTCACTTTCCTTATTCTTTTATTCAGGCTTCCTGGGATTTCCTCCCAAAGAAAATACCTGCACCAGTCTTTGCTTTCAGGAAACATAAACTGGGGCAGAGATGAAGCAGGTGGTAGCAAAGAGATAGTAGGAGAATAATTTCTGATTTAATTTTAGGACATCTTTCGCAAATTGGTGTTCCTTTTTAAAATATTTTCTGTTTAAATTCTTTATTAAGAAAGTACTGTATAAAAAACTTTTTTAAATTTGGAAAATAGAGAACTGAAGGGGGAAATCTAGCCATAATCCCACCACCTTAATAAAACTTAGTAGCTGCCATTTTTATATACTGAATTTCTTTTCAATCTTTTTTCTAGGGATATTTTAATATCAAGAGAATTACACTCTATCACTTTGTACTTACATTTTTAACTTAATGTCTCCTTATTCTTTCAATGTTATAAAATAGTCCTAAAACCATTACTTTCAATAGCATTGTTTAATAATTACCTCTTTTTTTGTCAGTCTCCCAGAGGTCCCTGTCCTCTTGAGGGCTGGAGTTTATGTCTTATCTTTCTCCTCGTAACACTAGCTCAGCACCCAGCACACATTAAGTGCTCATTATGGCTCATTAAATCAATGAGCAAACACACTATAGTTTACTTTGGCACTTTTGTATAGTTACATGAAAGTTGCTTCCAAATTTTCAAGATTGTCATTCATGCTGTGGTGCATATATGATATTTAGGACATCTTGGATTTCCCATCACCCCTTCTCTTCCTGCATCTGTGTTGGCCTTATTCATATAATGAACCCTGGCAATCTAGTTCATGTGAAAGGTGGTAGAGCAAATAACTCAGAACATGTTACCCAGTCCACTGGCTCTGTAACTTACAAGCAGGGCAGTTCGACTTGGATATACAAACCCGACGAGTAACCCTAAACTTGCCATCCTTATTGGAAATTTCCTTTAAGGTTATTCCACGCTGAATAGTATTCCAGGGGTTCCTGGAGGGGGCACATTTTAATTTCTTCCATTGATCACAGACCTGAGAATATCCAATTTATTTACCCACTGACATCACCTAGTTTTCAAATGGCTTCTAAACACCGTACCAATGAATAAATGGTAATTCAGTAATAGGTCAAATTTATTTTTCACTTCTAAGGTGTCAGATACATTATTATAATTTTCCCAGGACAACTCTCTGAGGTAGCTACTATTATTGTTTCTATTAAATAAAGAAAGAAATGAGAACTCATAGAGGTTAAGTAACTTGCCCAGGATTACTCAGAAGAATAGAGAATAAAATATAATTTCATTTTATAGAATAAAATATTTTTTACCAAGAATTAACCATTGGCTTCCAGGACTGGATTCTCTGCATAGATGGAAAAATTACCTGCTTGAATGATATAGCCCAAGGGATATTAAAATATTGCTCTACCCTAAACTTTACCTATTGGTTTATACTGCCATGGGAACTGGAGATGCCATTGTGAATTTGCTTTCTGACTTATGGTATTATCTGCAGACAGTTACTGTGAAGGAGAGATAGGAGTGCCCTAGTTGGGGCAGTATATGAATACATTTGCACCCATTAACATGTCAATCCTAGTTACGTTGTCAAATTAGTTAGCCCCATGGTTCTCAACTCTAGCTGTCCATTATGATTATTATTCCTGGGTAGCTTTTTAAAATATTGCTGCCTGGACCTCACCTGTCCCCTTGAGATTCTGATTCAAATAAGATGAGCCAAGACGTAGGCAGGCTTGAGAATCCCTGAACTAACTGACCACTTTATAAGATCCTGAAAAAATTGAAATGTAGAATAAGTAAGCTTTGTTGAGAATGGCTGTTACAATCCTGAGTAAAAAGACAACTCCCAAGCTCAATATGTAAATGGAAAACACTCAAGAACAACAAAATGGGAGTGGGAAGACATTGAAGATAAATTGTCTTTCTATGTTTGCCTTGGACCAACCTGTTTTACTAGAGCTTTATCTTGGAGTTCTCGGTACTTTCTTCCATTTTCAATCGAATTATGTATAGTTTCCTTGCTGAACTCCTCTCCTAGGAATCTTAGGTTCCATTCCTAGAATAGGGCTCTGAGGCCTGAGCTAGGTATGGAGTGGGAAAAATACTGGCCAGAGATTAAACCAGAATAAATCCAAGCAATTCATTCTACTCGGGTGTCACCATGAAGGGGGCAAGCAGAGAATCAGAAACTTGGCCTGTAACAACAGGATGGGGACTGCACACCCCAGGATAGAGAGAGGGGATTTTGAACGGAGGAAAGGAGGCATGGCCTAGAAAGTTTCCCCCAGGACTCTGGTACATGGACAAGGAGGGCTTTTGTAGGTACCTGTGGCACGACCTCAGGTAGGGAGGAAGCCACTGAGGCCATTGAGGTGAGGGCACTGGCCAGGTAGAGAACTCTCCGACCCTAGTAGGAAAGCCAGTCACCCTGGCAGCTCAAGAAAGAATAATTCCCTTTGCGTATTTTTGAAAGTATCAAATCCCACTGCAGGAGTAATGGTAGAAATAATTAATTTATTGATTACCCATGTTTTGGTAGGTAGTGTTCAAAGTATTTCATTATCTTATTTAATCCCCACTTTAACTCTATAAGGTAATTACAATCATTACTTTCTGAGATGGGTATGGTCAATTAGTAGTCGGCATCAATTTCTCAGCATCACCTTCTTTAAGGTGCCTTCCTATTTTCTCATTCCCATGAGCTAACTCATTCCCAGACTCCCTTGCAGCTAGGGTCTAGATGTGAGATAGATTCTATGAAGTGGAAGCATCTGGGTAAGATTCAGAAGGCAGAAATGAGGGGAAGGGCAATTTCCTGCTGTTTCCTGTTTTCACCTGGCAAGAAAAAGTATGGAGATACTAATGTCTCATGTCCAGCTTTCGGGGGCTGTTGTAGCAGTATTGGCAGCTGGTTTCAGGGGTACAGTGTCCAGATAATCGCAGTGGCCATGGAGGCTTCCTAATGACTCAATTGTAGCCAAGATGGTATGTTCTAGACCTCAGTTGCTCTAGTGGCAAGCTGCTGATTCCTCACCATCCCAGTTGTGACAAAGGTAGTAAATAGCTCCCAAGGTATTTTGCAATGTTTTAGGAGTCATTTCTACATACCCAACCTAGAGCCTGTGTCTTCAGTCCTTCCGGTAATTTTTAAAGTACTTAATTCTCAGTTTTAACTCCCTTTGTGCTTCAAAATTCCTAGGATGATTTCTGTTTCCTGCACTGAAACTTTTTTCTAACAGACGAAGAAATGAAGTCTTAGTATAAATAAAGGTGGCACAGCTAGTAAGAGGTAGATCCAGAATTCTGTGCCTCATTAGACAAAAAGTGCTTCCAGAATTTGGAAGAACTAGAGTGAAGAATTCACAGGCTATCTTTCTAATAGATTTGACAAAGGAAAGTACTACAAAGCCAAGTTCACATATACTCTCTTCCCACTTTTAAACCTATGAGTTGCACTTGTGATTGCGGTGAGTGCTTAACTTAATTGGTTTGCATCCGTGCCGGGACCTCTGGGATGCCGCTTACATAACTCATCCACAGGAGTCTGTCTTGCCAATAAGCACTTGCAGAAGGTTCTCACTCAATAGCCACATTAAACACAGAGCTCTGTTCTCTGTAACTAGCTGCTTACCTACCCTAAGTCTCATGGTCAGAGGAGCCAAGGACAAAGGAATGATAGCAGCCGACACTTACCATGTGCCAGGCATTGTTCTGTTCTTTTACTTTATTCTCTAGCGTAATCCTCACAATAGCCCTGAGGCGTAAGAGTGATTATGATCCGCATCTTCAAGATCAGGAAACTGAAGCACACAGATTAAGCCACCTGCCCAAGTTCATGCAGCTGGAGAGTGGTAGAGCCCAGATACCAACCCAGGTGGCCTCTTATTTATAATGCTATTCTGTCTCCCAGTCATCCTCAGAATATTTTCTTTCAATTTTACGTACCACGGTAAACTGTATGAAATCCTGTCTATAGCAAGGTCAGATACAAATGAACAAAAAAAGTGACGAATGGCAGCTTCTTTTAAGATCAGTCCTTCCCGTTTTGCCTCACCCCACCCCAGCTCTGTCAGGGTGCACCCTCTCCCAGGTGTCATCGAGCTGGAGTTTCTGATTGCTCTGATATAAGCCGGACCAGGACATGATCAATCGCGCTGCAACAGCTCCTCGTGGCTACATTTGTTTGCTCCGTTGTTCTTTCTGCCAACATGCGACAATCACCTTATACCCAGCAGTTTCCCCTTCCATGGGCGTACAGGGCACAGATAGGTACGGTTAGCGCACAGACATGTGGGCACAGAGAAGGAAATAAAAGATATCACCAGAAAATGGTTAGACCTCGTCAGTCTCATGAAAATTTAAAATCAGAGTAAACACAAGGCTCTCTAATTAGACAGCCCTCTTTCTCCTGACGAGCGTTTTCACCAACTCCCATTTCTCCTAGAAATAGATCTTCACGAAGGCGAGCATCTTTTTAAAATTCCACACTACAGAGAGCCAGACTAAGACGGTTCTGTCGAAATTACAAAACACTATACTTTCAAATAGCTGCTGAATTATTTAGTGACTTTACACTGTCCAAATGCTGGGCTCTTTGGGTAGACAATATCTTGGTTTCCCTCCTATCTCTTTGGTTATGACATTCAGTAAATGGAGAGATATTGCTCTTCTTAATAATTTATAAAATAATAATCCACATTAAGGATCAAGCTCCTCTGATAGGTTTGGGGTTTCAAATCGGGTAGTCAAGAGAATGAGAAGCTCAAAACTCTCTTCTAATTCATTTAAGTGATTGGTCCCGGCATACTTAAGCTTAACTTTTTAGTATTTGCTTCTTTCTTGTCTCAACATTTTCTCCTTCCTCGTGTGGTTTCTTGAACTGTAAACTCTGCTTGCTATCACTTATTCTTGGCATCTGACTATCTGAATTGGCCTACGATGCAATATGTTCTCTGAGAAGCAGAGAGCTGGACAATGTGTTTTTGTCATGCCCTTGATGTTTCAAAGTTTCTTATTTATTTTGGCAAAGTCATTTTTTTCTTTTCCTGTTGAAAGAAAGAAAGAAACAAAGAAAGAAGAAAGCAAACTTATTT
>NW_012151729.1:6602819-6603955 GCF_000956105.1 Propithecus coquereli
AATTTGGAAAATAGAGAACTGAAGGGGGAAATCTAGCCATAATCCCACCACCTTAATAAAACTTAGTAGCTGCCATTTTTATATACTGAATTTCTTTTCAATCTTTTTTCTAGGGATATTTTAATATCAAGAGAATTACACTCTATCACTTTGTACTTACATTTTTAACTTAATGTCTCCTTATTCTTTCAATGTTATAAAATAGTCCTAAAACCATTACTTTCAATAGCATTGTTTAATAATTACCTCTTTTTTTGTCAGTCTCCCAGAGGTCCCTGTCCTCTTGAGGGCTGGAGTTTATGTCTTATCTTTCTCCTCGTAACACTAGCTCAGCACCCAGCACACATTAAGTGCTCATTATGGCTCATTAAATCAATGAGCAAACACACTATAGTTTACTTTGGCACTTTTGTATAGTTACATGAAAGTTGCTTCCAAATTTTCAAGATTGTCATTCATGCTGTGGTGCATATATGATATTTAGGACATCTTGGATTTCCCATCACCCCTTCTCTTCCTGCATCTGTGTTGGCCTTATTCATATAATGAACCCTGGCAATCTAGTTCATGTGAAAGGTGGTAGAGCAAATAACTCAGAACATGTTACCCAGTCCACTGGCTCTGCAACTTACAAGCAGGGCAGTTCGACTTGGATATACAAACCCGACAAGTAACCCTAAACTTGCCATCCTTATTGGAAATTTCCTTTAAGGTTATTCCACGCTGAATAGTATTCCAGGGGTTCCTGGAGGGGGCACATTTTAATTTCTTCCATTGATCACAGACCTGAGAATATCCAATTTATTTACCCACTGACATCACCTAGTTTTCAAATGGCTTCTAAACACCGTACCAATGAATAAATGGTAATTCAGTAATAGGTCAAATTTATTTTTCACTTCTAAGGTGTCAGATACATTACATATAATTTTCCCAGGACAACTCTCTGAGGTAGCTACTATTATTGTTTCCATTTGACAGATGAAGAAACTGAGGCACAGAATGGCTAAGTAACTTCCCAAAGTCACACAGCTAGTAAGTTTCTAAACACCGTACCAATGAATAAATGGTAATTCAGTAATAGGTCAAATTTATTTTTCACTTCTAAGGTGTCAGATACATTATGTATAATTTTC
>NW_012151729.1:6615109-6618483 GCF_000956105.1 Propithecus coquereli
ATGAAATATAATGGCAGCTGTAAAAAAAAATGAGCAAACTCCTTGTATACTGATAGGGAAAAAATTCCAAGATATATTAAGTGTAATAAGAAAAGTGTTGGCTGGGCATGGTGGTTCATGCCTGTAATCCCAGAACTTTGGGAGGCCAAGGCAGGAGGATCGCTTGAGGTCAGGAGTTCAAGATCAGCCTGGGCAACATAGTGAGACCCCATCTCTTAAAAGAAAAAAAAGAAATTAACCAGGCATGGTGGCAGGTGCCTGTCATTCCAGCTACTCAGGAGGCTGAGGCAGCAGGATCGCTTGAGCCCAAGAGTTTGAGGTTACTGTGAGCTATGATCATGCCACTGCACTCTACCAACCTGTCTCCAAAAAGAAAAAAGTGTAGAACAGTATGCATAGTTTGTTACTATCTGGAGAAAAAAGAACACATGAAAACATATGCATGTAAATATATATTTATACAAACGCATGTATACAAGCAAATATATGCTTAAATTAATAACAATTCTCTGGAAAGATACACAGGACATCTACATCTGGGTGGATGGGAAGAGTAGAAAGGAGAATTTTCACCATATACCAATTATGCACCTCTTCAATTTTGAACCATGTGAACACAACACGTAGTCAAACAAATCAAATACAATTAAAACTTTTTCGAAAAGACCTATGACATAGTCAGACATGTTTTTCAGGAAAGTGAGGACTGGGAGGAGCAAGAACCCAGGAGGAAAGAGACCAGAGGCAGGGAGACCAGGAGGCTCCCGCGCATGTGCAGTCATGGCGCGGTGGCTGCCCGAACTCAGTGGAAGCTAGCATGGAGGAAGGGCACGGGTTTCAGGTATCATTTGGAAGTGATTTTACCTAGCTTATTTTCAAAATTTACTATATTCCAGGCACTTTATATACATGGAGTCATTTAATCCTTCTAACCAGCATGAGGGATTTTATTTGTCCCATTTTACAGATGAGGAAACTAAAGGTCAAAGAGGTTAAATGATTTACCAAAAGTAACCCAGGCAGAGTAAATGGTAGAACCAGGATTCAAACTCCTACCCGCCACCCCCCCCCCACCATACTACACTGGGGGGATCTGGGGGCAACTTGCTGTGATTGGATACGGGGAGGAACATTGGGGAGAACATGAAAGCCTTTTGGCAGCTCTGAAAGACCTCTGGGGTTCCTGAAATCACAGAATGGCTCAGGGGAAGAATGAGGGTACGCACCCTGGTCTGGGGGTTCAAAATCAGGGCACCCCCTGAGGGGCAGATGGTTTCAATGTCTCGAGACTGACTCAGACACTGGGAAAAGCCCAGACCTCCCTAAGACCCACAGAAGCCAGAGGCTCCATAAGACTTACTTTTCCCAGTTTCCCTGCAGGGATTCAGCTCACCGGCTCCAGGGACTCACCGGGGTGAAATGCACCTCTCCCTCCCCAGCAGGAAGAATCAGAAAGGGGTTCCCCGGGGTGCCGTTTAGCTGGAACGGGCTCCATATTTTCCTCTCCCATCTCCCTGCAGTATCAAGTGTGTGACTATTGATTTCCTCCCTGCATTTGTTTTTGTTATCCATTATTTATGGGATCATTTTTCCATCGTTCGTGCATGAAGGCAAATTTTGTGTAAAAATCAATTGAGTGAGCGCCGCCGATGGCTTGTTGCGTTTTCTTGGCTTTCATCTCCGAGGCACCAGCTCTCAGGAGATGCAGAGCAGGGTACTGGATTAGGGAGCTCGCAGAATGGGCAGGGCCCCTAAGCACGGTGCAGGATCCGGAAGCCTGCCTTGAGAGATCTAGCCTGTCCATGGCTTTGGGTCCCTCCACCATGCACATTCTGTTGAGCTCGCCTGGAAGTCTAGGTAGCGATGAATGTCTTCCTGCCCTGATCCAACCCTCCCTCCCCTCGCCCCTTTGCTGGGCTGCAGTCAAGAAGGGGCGGGGGCCTAGCTGCAGAACCTCCTCCATTTCATACAGATCTATTTCAACGTAGAAACCCACAGGACTCTCCAGGATCAGGGCGTCCGGGCCTGCGCTCTAATGGCTTACCCTGAAGACTCTAGGAAGTCACCCTGAAGGATCAGACATGGGGGGTGGGATGAAGGACAGGGCTGACATTTAGCAAGCACCTGCTGTGTGTCAGGCTGACCACTTCACAGACACTCTTATCTGAGCTCCAGCACACCTTGGGAGGTAAGCTGAGTGTAAAGAAAGGAGCAGAGAATTTGGTGTCAGAAAGTCCTGGTTAAAGTCCCTACTTGGCCCCTCCTAGCTGTATGGACGGAGTGTGACCCATCTATGCCACAGTTTTCTCATTTGTAAAATGAGAATAAAATTAGTGCTTACCTCAAATGCAGTCTTGCATTTAAGGATGGATGATTGGCTCATGGTAAAGACTCATCAGTACAAGCTGGCTCCTCACCAAAATCCACCACCATCCCCCAATACTGTGTGTGTGTGTGTGTGTGTGTGTGTGTGTGTGTGTTTCTCTCTCTCTCTCTCTCTCTCACACACACACACACACACACACATGCACATGCACGAATGCCACTAATTTCTATCTTTTAGTCTACACAAGAGGGATCCAGACCTGCCTTCAGAGATCTAAGAACCAGTCTAGAGCCTTCCAGACTGGGCAAGACTGACAAGGGAGCTTCCTTATTTTGGGCTACAGTCTCCCAACATGCAAAAGAAAAAGATTAGATCAGATCAGATAGCACACATTGGTGATCTGTGAGCTAAATTGAGCTTACATATGTGTTTAGTTTGGCCCATATAATTTTTTTTTAATTTTTATTTTATGGTAAGAGATAAGGAGATACCACATTTTAGAAATTTAGATTTCTAGTTTCTCTGGAAAACTCGGAAGATTTGCTCACATTGTGCTTCTGTCCCCACATGGCAATTATTAGCCAATGCCAAGTAACTTCCACCCTCTATAAGCGAGGCACGTGACCTCTGGTGTACCTTAATCTGCAGCACGCTCAGCTGCCCAGTGTGTGGCTCCTCAAGGATACTGCAGTGTTTCTTTGAACCTACATGAGAACTGTGTACTATGTGGCACAATAAATAGGAACGAATTGGTTTTCAAGGACTGCTTGGTCCCTGTGATTAGAAACTGCATCTATTAATAGGCTTGATAAGTTTGGGGCTGGTCCAGTATTTTCCTAAGTTTGAGTATCTTGAAGACTACGGCATCTTCTTCCCAATGTAACACATACTTGGCCTCTAGAGAAATGGCGCTTCTATTTAGAGGAGGTCACAGATGCCTTTGAGAATTTGATAAAAGCTGTAGACTTAGTAAGGGTGGGAATATACACTTAAAGACATAATTTTGCATACAGTTTCAGGGGGGACAAAGACACTGACCCCCAGCCCA